>NC_138916.1:23358094-23636914 GCF_965231255.1 Vanellus vanellus
GGGTAATCATAATAATGTGTCTAAATTACGAGAACTGGGACAGAGCAGATAAACAGGAAGACACAAAAGTTTGATGATACGCTGTTAGTGGTTTCTCTGTTCAGTTTTGTAAATCAAAAATAGAGCCTGAAATTCTCTACTAACATTTCCTTGACTTCAGCATTTAGGGCAGATCAGAGTCTGATTTTTCTTCCCATGCAAGTGGAATCCCGATAAATTGGGATAGAGTCATAACTGTGAATTTCTCAGCAGTCTTCATTTTCACATCAGTTTCAGACTCTTGTCAAGTTTCTGGAAATAATCCAGGAAAAGGGATAGTGAAGGTCCTAAACTATACTGCTGTGAGGAACAAATGTTTCCATTTATTTCGCCAAAACAAAAACTTTGGATTTCTGGTATAGCTAAAAAAAGAAAGTAGATTCCATCATTTAAAGATTGTTTAGCATTTTTGTCAGCTAGTGTAAGGAAAAATGAATTTGAATCAGATTTAATAATCTAATCAGATTTACTCCCACACTCTAATGTGCAGTATTTGGGATTCAAATACTGTTTCTCTTTTCATTCAACTATTTTTAAATGATTGATCAATCTTTCTACCCCAATAGTTACATTTACAATAAATAAAATTTGCCACCTTATATAACCTACTGTATATTTATCAAAGCTTCCTCTCTTGTGATACATGAATCCTTTTTAAAAGCCGTTTCAGCTGAAAAGTAGGTGTGCCAAGTATGGTCAGAAAAGTTAGGTATTATTTATTAGACCTGTCCCAAGCCCTGGGAAGCACAAGGTGGCTGAATCTTAGATAGATAGCTTCTTCCCCTTCAGACATTGCCCTATGGTTACTTAAACTGTCATCCACCTCCCGCTCTGAGCTGCGACTGCTTTTATCAAAGGCGGGTTTGAAAAGTGTTGTGGATTCTTTGTTGAGAGAAAACACTTAGAGATGAACAAAATTTATTAGGAAAATGGTAGTTAAAGGGCATTAGGTCATGGCTGAGGTTGAAAAGGGAGGTGAAAGCAGGCTCTTTACCACTAATTCATACACCCCTTATTTTTGTACTTCTATAACTCTTCCTATACTTCCCTCTGTGTGAATTGGGAGAATTCCACTGAAGTCATTGCACATACACTACTGTAAAACTCATGTGAGGGAGGAAGGACCTCAGTATCCTTTCAGTGCAGCCGGACTGAGAAATCAAAATTCTTAGTTCTTACTGTGCAAGGTCAACCCTCCTGCAGACCAGCTCCACCAGCGGGGTGCCATGATGCACTGCTGCCTCGTGCCAATGAACGGCCCCATCCTCAAGTGCTCTGCCACCGCCAGCTTTTGTCAACATCATTATGTTCAGACACCATTTGGAGTGTAACTTACCCAGATTGCAGGTATAAATCAACTAAAGTAGTGGTTCTTTGAATCAAAATAGGAGCTTTTGCTTCTAGAAAATGCGAATTTCTCTGAAACGTTTTGTGCATTTGAGACCAAATGGTGTAGTGCAAAATGTTAGTGATCCATAAACCAGCTGTGCATAACAAAACAGAAATTATGTCACAGGTTATAGTTGTACTGGAACATGTAGACTATGATCACAGTATATGTAATTCGTTTGGGTTGAATTTTGCTTAAACTGCAAGGCGAGGAATATTAAGCCTCTGCCTTTAATAAGCACTGTCAGATGACCCCCTGTCGAAGTACAGACTGTTCAGAATGTATCAGGTGTGGGGATTAATGTGGTTCATAATGTCCATTGGAAGGTGAGTGATACACAAGGAGTGAATATTCCTCTCATTAAATCTAATGGGGTCGTGTTCATGGAAGCTAATATCTTATGAATTAATATGTTTTATTAACATATCTAAGAAAAGTACGTGTGGTAGTTGGTATAATACTCTAGTGTATCTGCAGAACCATAGCGGTGTGCAATTTCTAACTTCCGTTTGATTGCTACTTTAACTATTATTCCTTTCGAATAATTATTGATTTTCCATGTCATATTGGCATGTTATTTTTCAGCCCAGATTTAGGTCTGGAAAACAAATGTGTTTTCAAGAGAACAGTTTAGTGCAGGGAAATCAACTACTTTGTGCTTGAAATTTAAATGTTTTGATATTGTGAGGCAGCACTGTTAGTGGCTTAAAATTGGTCCCCACCTGAGAGAACAAAACGAAGACTTGAGACTGAAGTTGAAGTAATCAGAGCAAGCTTTGCAAATTACTGTAGCTTAATATTAGAGTGGCAAAAAAAATCACTATCTGTTACATTCATGTAGTTCTGCTGGTGCCTGGTACCATTGTGCTAACTACAAAATGTAAGTTTTGCAAGAAATTACTAAATATGAAACTGGTGATATCCATTTCTCTGTGTTTTATTACATTCTGCTCTCCCGTGTGCAAAGTAATATTGCCACAGTACCTTAGAATGCTGATTACTTACAATAATTGTCCTTCTAATTTGCCTGGAAGATGCGCTATTACTATCTTCCAAAAGGAAAGCACTGAAATACTGAGCAGATTTTAGTCAAACTAAGTTTCAGATAATTGGTCATGTGCAGATATGTGGAAATGTTGTAAGGATCTCGTTACTGGATCGGTCAGGATTTTATGCCAAACACTGAATATTAGGCTGCACTTCCTTATTGATTTAATCACAGCTATTGCAACTAGCAACTCGCATTGTGTGGTTGTGTGTGTTTGTATAAACACACTGATTGATTTAGAATTAACTGAATTTAAAAATTACAGGATTAGAGATTATAGTTACAATGGTCGTGTCATTTACTGCAGTCTTTTTGCGAGTACGCAATCAGTTGGAAGTCTGACCTCCAAATAGATAATCCAAGCTCAGACAGGCTGCCACTCATTCATCCTCTGCAACAAAGTGATCAGGTATCACTGGGACATCTCATCTCCTTAATGAAGTGATTTTGTTGCCTTTTATCTGTGTGAAGGACAAAATGTACCAGGTTTTTTGTTTAATGATGGTGTCAATTTTTCAGTGTTTAAAAAAACCCGCAGTAACATAGAAGACAAACAAAATGGTCTACATGTTTAAATTATAAAGCTCTATATGTCTGTAACACTTAGGTTGATATTTAAAATCTCATGACATAAAAACATGAGGTTACATCAGTTCCCAAATAAAAGCAAATTCACAAAGATGATGCAGTTAATGCTGTACCATGTTTGGGATTTAAAATACTTCTATTGCAGCTCTTTTTTAATTCAAAAGTCTGTTTTCTTTCAAATATATACCAAGGGGGTTCTGAATACAGTTTGCGAAGGGCTTTACTTGTTTTCCAGGATATTCCCAATGCATCCGCGGGCATACTCCTGATCTCGCTCTCCAGCAGAACATGCAGATGGGAAGGCTGTGTGACATACTGGGTATGTTATGAGCTCTTTGCTGCCTATTTTTTGATTGTTATTTGCCCGTTGTAGTGAGTAATAGAGAATGACCGATGAGGACTTTCTTTTTGTATTAATGTTTACTTCTCAGCTTATATTTTCTCTGTAGTTGTTTAGCTGCTATGGCATTTGCTCCTGTCCAAATTATTCATAAGAAGAACATGCTGATTCTTTCCGACTCTGTGATAAGGTAAAGCAGCCTCATCCTGTGGCATGCTGAGCACCACAAACGATCAAAAGTGTTTAGTGTTCTACAAAATTAGGTAGCTAATTCTGCTACTGTTCACTCAGGCTCATATGGAGAGAAAGATGTGCTAGAAAAGAGCAAGCCCTTATTTAAACCTTTTTTTTTTTTCTAATTGGCATACAAGGCAAAAGGCATACGTTAGAAAGTTTTTCCTAGAATGACAGTCCTCTTTTAAGCAAAGCTGTGAAGAATATTATTTGTCAATGACCAGCTTCATTGGCTCCCTGGAATGACATACTTTACATGATCCATGTATATTTCAGTATCATTATTATTTTATAAATGCCATTTAGTAAGTTTGTAACAAAAATATATTAGATCCAGAAATTTACAGTTGCCTAAAATAATAATGTAATTGCCTTTATATATTATCTCAGCACTAATATTGTTTTTCCACAGTATGGCTTTATTTTTTCATTTTTCTAACAGATTTTTTTTTTTGTCTCTAAAAAGATAGTTAGAAACCTAAAGGGAGGAAGTCAACACATTATACAGGCATTCTTTATCACACTAAAATCTGTGAACATGAAAATTGGTTCTACCCTTAAATTTAAAGTAGACAATGAGCAAGACACAAACTAGTTAAATGTTAACTAAATTATTAAGTAGACCAGAAGCTTTACCTGTGCCTGGCAAAGGGCTTTAATATTTACCATATTGGTTTTCTTTTTCTTTAGAATACCAGAGGACTTCCTTGCTTGTTATGACCTGCTAGTAGCTAACCTCTCTCCGGAGCCTCACTGTGTCCAAAGCAGACTTGTATATCTCTTTGTAGGGCAGTGCTAGGAGTAGTAAAATGTGTTGCAGCATTTTATTCAACAAATTCACTTGAGCTTGTCGATTTTTGACAGTGCAGTCCTTTTACAGCTGACATTGGCGAGTCTTTTTGTACCCTAGCTGGTAAATTTTCAGGCACGTTTTGCAAGTCTGAGTAAATGCATAAAAGCAATAGAGTATTAACTAACAGTTCTAGTTCTCTTAATTATTTTAAAAACCTGTATGGTAATGAACTGTATTATATAAAGGCTCTGTCAGGGCTTCAGATGCAGGGCTGGTCGTTGGATGCTGTACTACTGAAATGCTTCAGTTGAGATTCTGGCCTTACTTTGTAACGTGGATTGTTTGCCTGTAGAAGTACGGCAAAACAAAGTGAATAAGTGGGATATCTCATTGCTTTATAACGTTAGGCTTAGGGTTTCCTTAGTCCAACACTTGCTTTGCTTCTGATTCATTCATATGTACTAGCAGTTGTCCCTGACACTTTCCAGGCTCTTGTTCCTGTGCCCAGTAAAGACAATGAAAGACTTCCTACTGATTTCAGCAGGAGTTGGATCAAAATCTAGGAGTGCTTTTTGGCAGTGTATTCTATTGATGTTGCAAGGCCCGTTAATTCATTAGCTCCTCTATTAACGTTAATATTTTAGAAGAGCAGAGTAGTTAAATTTTTCCAAAACGGCATGTATTAAAGACTTTCACTTTCTCACCTCTAAGTGTTTGTGTATACATTGTCTTTCAGGCCAAGTTGTTTTACATGCAGAAAAACAGATTTGCACAGTGTGGTATTTAACTAGCTAATCTGCACACTCACATGCTCAGCAATAGTTATTAATGGTATCCTACCGTGAGCTTTTATGTGGACAGGACAAGAATAGGAACAGGCCATGCAAAATTCAGGCAGCATATGAAATTGCAATTTCATCAGCTTTCTAAACTTAATAGCTCAGTTTTATAATTTACTGAAGTTAATGGGATATATTTTTAAAGCAGCGCGCAATTCCCATTGATGTTAATGTGAGTCGTGCATATGAATCCCCCTGCAACGCCTTCAAAATTCTGCCCCCAATATGTTCTGCAGATTGAATTCTGAAAACTAGCTATTTCTTTGGGTTGCTGACCTGTCTTCAGAGAAATGCTGAAGCACAGAAAAAACAGTTAAACCACTAAGATTTGGGAATTACAGATCTCATTTTTATTTCCAGTACTCTTTTAGGGAAGCCATTTGTTAGCAAATGCTCAGAAATTATCAGATTGCTGTTCTGAATGGAGTCTACCTTTCTCCCAATAACGAACATTGTGCCCCTTTGTTTTAGATGCCAACGTGGACGTCATCTACATCTGCCCCCTTCATCTGAGTGAGGAGTTACTGCAGTATTACAATAAACTCCTGGGTCTGCAGGCAGCTGTTAGATCTGGGAACCCTGAGGACATGGGTGACCTGCAGGACAGGTTCAAAATTCTCACCCCTGAAGCTATAAACAGCTTCCCTGTGAGTTTGTCTTCTAATTACTACAGCTTGAGGGATGCAGTAAAATTAAATTGGAAATTTTATAACTTGTAACGCTCTGGTACACATCAATGAAATATTATTGCAAGTTTAAGGGCTTTACTGATTAGACTACTAGTTAGAGCATCGGAAATAAATATCCTGGTTTAGCTTTATAGACTTAGTTGAGATAGTCCTATATTGGCTATTTGTAGACCACTGTCCCTTCTTACTATATGCTTGGGACTGGGAACTTGATAGATTTATATCTCTAAGCAAATCGTAGCAATAAACCATTCTTATTACTCAAGCTTTATCTCTGGGTAGCCCAGCATTCAATCATTCATGTGTTTGTAGTATTTCTTGCAATTAATACCAATGCAGAACTTCTTAAAGGACAGAACTTAAAACAGCTTAGGGTAGGTAACATAGAAATATTAGTTCCAAACCTGCCAAGTCAGTTTCAAATCCATGTGCTGAAACATGGTCTAGAAAGAGACCTTAATGAATGTACGCTACGTACAGTGTTTCTGAAAATATCGCAGTGTGGTGAAGACTCTTTACAGTGGAGAATAATTTTATATTGTAAATACTAAGTCCACACTGTCTTAGCTGAGATTTGATTTTTATGAAACTTTGTGGTACATTTATACCTCCAGGGTCTATGCTTGAAGCCCTGCTCCCATTTTTGATATATATTAATAACCCTTGTCTAGTTATTTTGTTGAACAAGTATTTGTTATACCATATATTGATTGAAACCGATGGCTTCAGAAGGTAAAGGATCTTTTTATAATTCGTAGATAGGGTGGTTTTCAAATTTAGTTCTATAGTAGCGTACTGTTCAGCAAAACACTTGCGTATATTTATGAATCCTTTTCTGTTGAAATAGTCTGAAAGCATCTATGTGAGAAAAGCGCTTAGCTCCCTTGCTGTGTAGGGAGGGCCCCCTGAGTCAGAGCTGTCTGATAGTTTTGCCATAGTAAAAAAATTCTGTAGATATGAATGTGTTGTGTTTGGAGAAAGGCATCAAGATGATATTTGTGTTTTTAGGAGCTGGCTTTTCTTTAGTATTGTCCTTTTATCTGAATACTGGAAACCTACAAGAATCTCAGCTGTCTGTGCTGGGCCTTCACCTTGTAAAGTAAAATTGCTGGGATGGTAAATCCTTGAGAAATACCAGTGATATATTTTTTTTTTTTTCTTTTTAAATTGCACTTTGACAATTGTAGCTGTTTTTTCTCTGTATACTGTGTTATTTTTCCACTACTGACTACCAAATCATGTAAAACAGGTTGTTTTCAGGCATGCAACTCTGGCGTATAGTCTTCACTCTTCTGATTTCTGTTGAAATATTCCAAGCAAAGTTTCTTTTCCAGGTGAAGAGCAAACAGCTTTGTGAAAATTTATCATGCAGGTATGATTCACTGGGATGAGTTACATGCTCTGATGTAGGGAGGTAACCTTAGTTACAAGGGCTATACGGTTCTTTCCTGGCTGTGGATCGTGCTGCTCACCCAGTTGTGGTATGCTGAGAAGTGTCTTAGTGCCAAGTGCCACCAGAAAGAATGGGCAATCACAGGTTTTACATGATACCAGGTTGAGGTATACCCTTGGCTGTTCAGTCTGGTGCACCTGTTTATATGCAAAATCCTCAAACTACCTTGTTTTCATTAAGCATATGTTCTTTCCTATCTGTTAATTAATGTGTCCAAGAAATCTATCTTTTTTGCGGAGAAGAATCTGTGCTCATAACTGATCCTAGTCATCCATCGGCTTCAGTGACTGTGGATTTAGCTGTCATTTTGCCTCTGTAAGGGTTATAGCTTTATAGGTTCTTTTTAAGCATATCTCTTCTGGGTTATTTAATAAGCTTTTGTTGTACCTGATGTATCTAAATTTATTCCTAATATATGAAAGTGTGGCTTGAAGGCCACTTTAGCAGGCCCTTTTGAGCAATTCTGGAAGCACAAATCAGCCTTGCCCAGTTTCCTAGCTATTTTGATGGAACTGGATGCAAAGAAAATCTGTGGAAGAGACACCTAGATGCAGATAGCCCTGTGCTCCTTGGTGTCTGCAGGGAGGAAGCACAGAGAGACTGGGAGAAAGGGGTGTCCATATACCATTGTCCTTAAGCATTTGCCAGCTATTGAATGACCTCTTGTGACTTGGTGCATCCAGGTGTGACATGGAACACTTCTAAGAAAGGGTTACACTACCCTGATTCCCCGCAAGCAGCATATCAAAACAGCACAGGGGGAGCTTTGCGCATCATTGTGAGGCTGATGCCAAGGTCTGCTTCTCTGATCTTGAGAAGTTTAAAAAAATCAATCAACAGGCTTGAGAACCAAGAACTAACCTTTTGGTTAACCTCCTAACCACTATTCTGTGCAGTTGTGCTGGAATTCTGAGGATTCCTCAGTTCTCCTGCTTTTACCTGCTTTCACTTGCACTACTATATATCATGGCAGCTATACCACTCTTAAAGCAGGAATGAACTAGATTTTACAGCCTGTTTCCTGCACTCCTTAATTAACTGTAAAATCCATTATTGAGAGACACAAAGCGAATCTCGTCCCTACATCACCACTCGTGGCCCCAGGGAGCGAGTGACCGGGGCTGGAAATTGATCCTGTTCTTTACACGGCAGAACTCTACCACGAGACCAACAGAACGGGCCATGTCCCTGCTTTTATACCAGACCTCAAGAGAAGGGAAACAAATGAATCAGAACATTAAGAATCTCTGTTTTAAACTTGACAGAAGGAAAAAGACTCCAAGAAACTTGCTACTTGTTCTCTTTGCCCTTATACTTCTGCAACTCCCTTTTTCCTACTAGAACTTTGAAGAGATCTCATTACTTTGCCTTATATCCTCACCGTCCTTCCAGTATGTCTGACTCTTTACAGAGAGTCTTGGGCGCTTTTAGGAGCTGTGTGTTTGTTGTGAGAAAGCACTGCGGAATTGACAAAAGGGGATTCCTTTTGTCCACTTCCAGGGTCTCCCCCGTCTCCTTATTCACCATCATCCCCATATGGATGATACAAGTATGGGATCCTGGATTTATACTTCAGTCCCTGTGAAGGAGCATCCAGGACTTTGAAGGAAAATATTCTGGGCTGTTCAGCCCTGGAAATCTCTAGCGAATCCAGTATTTATGCTATCCTGGAAAGGAATACTTTGCTGACTAGGGCCTAAATTAGATGAAATCTTAATGTGATGATTTTCTTCTTTTTATGATTATGATTTGTTTACAGCAATCTATTGTAGTGGATGTCTCTTGTACCATTTCTGCATGATGTCTGTCCCTATCTGTCTCAACCTCAGTGCACCTCTGTCAAAACCCAATTATCTTTCCAAAGGTAATCTGCAGGCCACGCATAGGATATGTTGTAGAAAATATTTTTGAGGTTTCACCTGCCATGACTAGTACGCTTAGTTTAAATTTAGAGGTTATAGCACCTGTCATGAATGGTTTGTTCAGCAATAGATCTTTTTTAGAAGGAATGAAAAATTCCTTCCAAAAAGTTGAAACCCCTGTATTTCAAACAACAAAAATACTACCCTCTCCTTGAGTACTCTGCAGTTGCGTTTGCAGTAGCTATCAGAACTACCGTGTAATGGAAATGTATATCCCCAGTAATTTAATGTGATCAGTGAAAGCTTTTGTAAATCAAAGTGTTTTATTCTCAGAGAATCACTTAAAAATACTGCTGAACTGTATGGTGAAATACATTCCCTGCTATTGGGGTTTTTCTTCATTTTTGTATTGATTTTTAGGAGCTTTAGAGTTAAACCATGCCAGAAGTGTTGCTGAGATGAATCACTATTATCCAAAGGCCACCAGCCTCTCTGCCGACTGACAGAAGGATAATTCCGCATGGATCAAATAAATACAGATGTGTAGTAATTAGTTCTATTCCCAGTGAGCCCATTTCCAACACACTAAAGATGTGCACGATTATGGAGCCTCACCCCAACAGCTTTTATCAATTTAAACTGCTAAGCTACAGGATAGGTCATAACCCAGCCTGCTATTAATAATGTATTTATTGTGTGCAACATTATAAATTAGGTTCATGCAATAGAAAAGAACACCTTTTAACAAGAATAATGTTATCTTTACACAGAAGCATCACATGTGCCTAGCCACTCAGCTGAAGTACAGTCCCAAGACAATCAAAAGAATAAAAAATCTTATCCAGGACAGAGATGCCTACATTATTGGAGGGGTTCCCCACAAAGATGATTTAGCAGTGGCTGACATGCTAAATGTGCCTATATTAGGCTCGGTGCCAGAAGTGGCTCATCTCTATAGTAGCAAGTCTGGAAGTAAACAAATTTTTGCCAGTGCTTGTGTGCCAACCCCTCCTGGAGAATCTGACATCTACACCTATGAGCAGGTAAGTAGGGATGTGGTCTGGGATGTGTCAACATGCAGATGCTTGTTCCCACTTGATAGGATGCAAACTTTGTGTGATTGCAATGACTGTATTGATTTGACCCTGACTGGGTTTGATTAAATTATGCATGAGGCTGTGTTCTTTTTGGCTCTCTCTGACCAATTAAAGCCAATTTGTATCCCAGTCAGGAAGTAATACAATTGTTCTGGTATTCTTCATATTCTTTCTTGAGAATATCTAAGGGCATTTGGTCCAGTTATTTCAAACAGTTTGTATTTCTGCTCCATGGATGAAGTCATGGCCTCAATGAGATTAAAAGGAGTTTTACCAGTGACTGAAAATAAAACAGGGATCTCTGGGAAACTAAGTATTTGATGAAGGGAAAATTTCTTCCACTTAGGAAGTCAACCTGTTCAAATTGAGGTTCACAGAGCATATGTGGAACCAGAGTTTTACCTGGTACCTGGCTTATCATTGCTAAATTCACCTATCTTGTTAGCATGACCAGTAAGAAAAGAACAAAATATTACTAAACTAAAATTACAAAGCAGAAGAATTTTCCATACTGTGTTCAGTTTACATATGTTTATTTTGCATTCAGTGTCAGTATTTCATTCTAGAAGCTGATTTTGCAATTTGCAATGATATGTCTAAGTACGATCCATACTGACTTTTCTAAAAAATATTTTCATGGTGGTGCTACATCTCATACAGGAAAATAATTGGTGCCATGGTTTGTATGTATTCCTGCTTCTCAGAGGGGGTTTTCATGTTGCTTTACTTTTTATGAATCACCTTTAACACTGAAAACCATCTAAGCTGCACAAATATACTGCATCTTCTATAGCAGATGAAATAAATGTATGATCAGTCAACTGAAAAACAAATGTTTGATTTATTGTTAAATAATTTATGTGAACGTAATACTCAATTCATACTACAGTGTTGTGGAAGTTCTACTTCTGCTGTTTGCTTGTATGAAATATTGACGTTTTAAGTTAAATAATCAAAGCAAGGTGACGCTATGGTAAAACACAATTCAATTTTCACTTAAAGATAGAACATAATTCTTTATGACTGGTACAGTCCTTACAATATTATTGATCCTTTTCATTACTGTAGGGGAGTCATCAAGAAAAGCACATGTATGCGATTCTCAAAAGCCACAAATAATAGCATCTGGAACACACATGTAATTGTATTTGAGGTCAACATTAAAAAAAATAAAGTCCCAAAAATTACTCTGTAAAAATGTGGAAGGCTCTAGCCAATGCAACAAGATCTAAAAATACTTTTACCAGGTTCAAAGGCATTTGCAGTTTGTAAGAAGCTAATTGCATCCTACACCAGCTGGGCAAAAGGCATTTTAAAGCCATTTAAATCTGTCTACATACACAAATAAATAATTAGCATTTTATAAAGCTTGCCTGGTAACTCTTTCATACATTTATAACCATATAATGTACTCTCCAGTAGGAAAGTTTCACAGATGTTTTGGCTGGTGTTAGAATCTGGCACAATTGTTTCTCAGATTTTGCAAATATAGTAGTCCATCCCATGTTGTTCCCTGTCACAAATGTTTATTAAGCAGTACTTATTATCCCAAACTTCAGATCATGATCAGACAGGAAAAGCCTGGACAGGCAAATTTCTCTCTGCAGAATACAGCTTCACCAACTGCCAAAGGTGCTTAGTTGCTGTTTGGTAGTCTGCACAAGTGGACTCAAGTACAGGCTGAAGACCATAGATTCCTCATCAAAAAGCGTTCGAGGTTGCTTTCACTATGTATCCGAGATAGCTGTAACAACACAAGCATCTCCAAGAAAAAGAAACCGTATTTAGAAAATAAATTTCAAGTCCAAATATCTAAGAACTGGAAGTCTGAATTGAGGAACAATTTAATGTTGTCATAATGCAAAATCTTGATGTCGTTGCTCCACAGATGATTGGTGTCCTCAGCCAGCTGATCATTGACAACATGGAGGTGCGGCGTTGGTTGTTTAAAGTGAATGATGAATCTGGAGGAAATGGCACTGCCTATTGTGATATCATTTCGCATTTGAAATGCTACCAGGGGGTTCAAAAGGAATGTCAGAGACACAGCGCGGAGCAATGGAGTCAGCGGTGGGCACATGTAAGTAGTGAAGGAGGAGGGTGTCTTGTTTGTTGTCATGGCCTCTTCATACTCCGCTGGGGTTCTTCCTCACGGTAAATCTTTTCCCTGAGCTTTCATTTTAAGACACTGGTAAGAGTTGATATTACAGAGACCAGACTAGCTTGTACAAAGTAATAGGTAACAGGAATTCAGGTAAAACATTTAAATATTCCAAAGTATGAATGAATGCCTTTCCTCCAACTGTGGAGTAAGTTGAGTGTCGTAACACTTCATTCATATGCAATAATGTGCAAATTTTATACAGGGCTTTTTATCCAAAGTGAGAACATGTATGAATGAGTACATAGGCAGTAGACCCTTACATCTACAGAGAAACTTGGAATTACCGAAACAAAAGTGTTGGACTAATATAGTTGAACAATACTAATCAATTTGAAATCACATACAAACCAATTACTTTTTAATCTGGTTTCCTAAGGATTATTTTTTCTGTACATTTTTCTTCACTAATAACTTTTAAACCCATCAGCAATTTTCAGCTGTAAAAGACAGAACACTCAAGGTCTCAGAAATTATTAGGCTCCTGCATTACAGTGGGTGTTTAGGTAAGGAGAGAGCTCCTATAAATACTTAACGGAGGGAAACAGTATAGCATGAACTCATGAAGTAGTAGATTCCGAAGAATCCACAGGATTGAGACAGGCTGTAAGATGATACGTTTTAACCCCGGCAAATCCGTATGAAACTAGACTTCATTAGTTCTGGCAGTCAGAGACCTATTTGTAGTTTAAATATTCATTGGTATTTAAATGTGTTAATTTCAATAAGCATTTGATATTTGTGTATATTGTGCCAAATTCATTCCTAATGTAATGGTTTTAAAGCCAGAAGGAATGTATCCAGAAAGAATTGTTTAATTTACATAAACTACTCATTATAGTGCTTTTGATTTTTTAATTCAATCAAAACTGTTTTGAAATTTTTGTTTGATTGAATTATATCGTATATTAAAATTTCAAATTGTGCTGATTACAGTTCTGTTGCATCTGACAACTACAAAATAATTCCACATGACAAAATAGAGCTTATTGTATAAGGCTGAAGAGCTAATTTCTCTGATCTGCTAAAGATCCCTCACTCTGCGCAAGTCGAGCAGTACGAAGTAGAGCAGTGGTGAGCCACCCCAGAGGAAGCATTATCTTGCCACTGATCTCTCGAGGACATAAACCTGACTATATGTCCGGGTCCTGCTCCCACCTGATCTGAGTCGGTGGGGCAGAAGACATGACTCACCAAGTCTAGTTCTTTGCTGGTATAAGTTCTCTATGTAAGTGGTGTTACCTAGCGTATTAGTGCCCCTGTTTCTGTGCCTTTTTAATTCTTTCAAGGCTAAGTGATTCTGCTTAAAGGACATAGTGGTAATTGGCTTTCTTTGGCTTCCCTTTTATACTGCATTTACATTGGGCTTTGATGCAACCAGGAATCAAGCCATTGGAAACCCTTAAACATAAACACTTGTTGGAAGTTGGAAAATACATAGAGAATAACATATTTAAGCTCATTTCCTAAAGTCAGCAAGAAAGCTTCCATAAATCCAGACCAATATTGAAGCGGGCTTTGGCAAACTGAGAAACTTGCTGCCTTTTTGAACATCTTGTTTGAATATGTGTGTTCAAATTTTTCTGCCTTCCGAGTTTAGCTCTCTTTTGTAGAACGGGAGACCTTTTTTATATATAATGAATTGCAGTCTCCACCGAGTATTACCGTTGAGAGCAGAGGATTAAAATCATCCTTTGTTAAGGAGTACCATTGTAATGATACACATTTAAACATCAAAGCATTAGTTTATGAGCACAGGCATGCTTTAATGTCCTATTACAGTGTGTAGACCTGTTTCTTTTGATAATGAAGACATTGTGTCATCGGCACAGGCTGCCACATACAAACGTATGCTGGCAGGTTATTAAAAAATTCAGCTTCTTGATGAAAGACTATCCTGCAGGCTAAGAGTACAGTGAAAAGACTCTCCATTCTGGTAGAATTATTAGAAATGAGAATATGACTGTAAGCACTAAATTATGTTAATACTTACAAATAGCATCATTTGCATAGCAGTTTAAGACACGATACCCAGATTTTCCTCATTGGTATGTAGTAGGCAACAGATTAAAAATAATGTAGTTTGTGAGTTTGAACTGTGTAAAAATCTATTCCATCTAAAAATGAGACTGATTTTACATTCCTCATTTCAAACACAACATTGGGTAAACAAAAATGCGGGAAAGGATTATCGATGTGTTTTACCTTGTTAACTTAATGCAGCATCTGAGTTATCTGAACAATTACTTTGCAACTGCATAAAGGGTAGAATTCACAAACTATGCTGAATGTGTCTGTAAGGCCTTCATCCTACTGTGCGCTGCTGAAGTCTCTCAGCGTATAAAGAATTTCGTCCCGAGGCCCAGATTCTAATGATATTCAATATCAAGAGAACTGCTGCCTCCCCAAGTGCACACTTGGCGACCGTGGCATTTCTGGAGACATTCTCCAGCGTGAAAAAGAATATCAGGATCTGGCCCCACTTACGTGGAAAACCAGCGGTAAATACTGAGACACCTTAGGAGTTTAATTGTGGCTTGCAAGGTGAATGACGCTTAGAGGGAGCAAATAAATTCACAGACTTTTAACCATTTAACATACGAGTCGTGTGTGCTGTGTGAAATGCTCTTATGCCATTCTATTATGATTTTCCAATCTATTTTCTGTACCCATTCAAGCTTCAGCTAGTCTGTGCTTCGCGAAAATTGTGGTTCTGCTACTATTGGAGTAGATAATTGTGTGAAGGCCTGTTTGGAATATCTAGGGAAAGATATCCGTAAGGCTTATTAATATGTGGTATTCCAAAGTATGCTAAGAAGCTGGGTATCTCACTCCTGTTGAAAGGCAGCCGTTCAGTTTTTGGAAATCTCACCTATGCTTATACGGACCCTTGCTGGGACACTGTATAAATTAATGGAAGAGTAAACTATTAACTATTATTGCTGACGCAGTCTCTGTCTTAGAGGGGTTCTGAGCTGCAAACTGTTGGAGGCTGGGAGAGTACCTGGGGAATGGATATGCCTGCTCTGGTTTCATACTTTCCTGGGCACCCATTTGTGACCACTGCCAGAAACAAGATTCGGGGCTAAGCAGACCTTATACAGCCACACTTTCATGACCTTCAAGAAAGATGCTCAGATGCTCACTCAGAATTCAAGCTGGAGATTGGTGGAAAAGTGGCCTACAAAGTATATTTGGTACCTTTTGTTTGGTTTTGAACTGACACCAGGCTGTTAAAGTCTGCAGTGCCTCCGGGTCTCTGACTCTGACTCTTGGGACTCAGACTGCCACCTCAAACTCTCAGAACACTTGCAGTCCTCTTCCCTTCTAGAGGAAAGATAATATCACCTCCCTGTTAGTGTTGCCTTTTTTCTTCTTTTAACAGTCCCCCTTCTACATAAAATAATACAGGTATGTGCAGAGATCACGTTGTCTTGTATAACTATAGAACTCTAAATAGTATCTAAATCCGTAGATTAAATTACTAGTTAAATTAATTTTAGAATTATCTGGTACTCTTAATTAACCACCAGGACCAGCAACATGATGTGAGTTTACCTAGCAGCAATCCTAAAGGTAATGAAGATCAGACTGAAGATAAAAAAGGGGTAAGAGTGGAGATAAAGAAAAGAGCTGAAAATACAAGAATAGAACAAGACAAAAAACCAAACAACAAATATTCTCTCAAGCCATTATAATTGGCCATAGCTATACAACCATTTCAAAACTCTCCATTAAATATCTGCCGTAGAAGAAAAAAGCTATTTAATACGCTTGGGCAGCCTACTGTTTTAAACATTAGAGGGTTTGAATCTTACTGCCTCCAGTTGTGTCACAGTATTTTGTCACAGTTTCTTCTCCTGATAGACTATGTTTTGGTTAATTCACTAAAATGTGTAAGAGGAAATCAAAATCTTTTTAAAAGGTGAAAAATGCGGAAAATGCAGCTTTCAGTCTGAGTTGCATAAAGCAGTGTTCAGACACTAGTTGCTGGATTTTGCATTGATTGCTATTGGAAAATTACAGTTTCAAAGGCCAAGATACAATGCTGCAAAATGCCGGCTGTTCCTTTAAATCTTTGGGGTCAACTTTCAGAAGTCCTGTAATAAGTAATTAGATAAACTTTGTGATTCTCTGAGAATCGGGAATAGTGGTGAGGTTTTTGACTGGTTATAATGAATTGCATTCATTATAAGAAACCCGAAGCTTACATACCACATCTTGTTTCTTTACTTGATGGAAGGAACTCAGAGTAAAGAGCGTATGTTTATAAGCAGATCAAAATAAAACCAACCGTAATACTGTCAGAGACGTAATTTTAGAAACATGGCATTGCCAGCACGCTATCGTTTCTGACCGCCTTTGAACACAGCATAGCTTCCAAACGCTGCTCTTTTCCTTTCTGCTGCCCATTCTCATTTTCACCACTCCGATCGCCTTTTGTAACGCCACCAGCTTCGTTCTAGGGCAACGCTGCAAATATTACTGAAAGCAGAATAAATTGCAAGCAGTTGAATTGGTCTTAGTCTAACACCTGAAGTCTACCGAGCGGGTTCTTGAGCGAGTAATCTTTGCCGCTGCTCTTATTGTGCACATACAATTGCAGGTGTGGTAATTTTTTCAGCCTGAAGAGGGCCAGAAACTCTGACAGATACACAGAAGATGCATTTACAGCGTTTTGACAGGCTTTTAAAATTTCTTCTAACTGATAAGATGTCTAATAGAAAAAGAGCCCAAAGAGTTAAGGCAGAGCTTGATCACTAATAAAGCAATACAGTTGCGGGTTGTTTCCTAGTATGAGCATTGCTTCCTCAACAACGTATCCTAAATAGTTTAACTATTCACTGTACCTGCACACAGTCTGCAGTGCTCTTATTCAGCTTATTAATACATCTGTGTAGCTGCCATAGTGATGTTTCAGGTGATTCTTAAACTCTAAGTCAAATAAAGCATGATAATTGTATCCCTCGGTTAAATTAAAGCCATGATATCCGTTCCTAAGACTTGCAATAATCAGATATGCAAGCTGTTGGTTTGTGTGTCCTATTGATTTAATATGCTTCTAATCAGTACATAAAGCTATAGGCCTGCAGTGTTAATTTTTCATATGCTTACAAAGTACCCTTTGATTTTCTGTCACGCGTTAATTACAGCGTTTTGCCATTAAATAGGAAGCTTTGTGTAAACTAATTACTAGGTAATCATTGTCTACCGCAAGCGTGCTGTTTGTACCTTTTATTTTATTCTAAAAATGCACAGATCTCGCAGTCTGGAACCACTATACCTTCCAGCCATTAGCTCTCACTAATTCATAGCATTATTGTGTTAAGATTGTAGGAGTTGTAATTGTTGTGGTATCAGTGCTGTTAATTACCGGAGTAAACAGTTGAAATGGTGCCAAGGTCTATTGTACAAGGCAGAGGAAAGGAGGTTTAAATGTTACTTCCACCATCTGGGGACTGGAGTAGAGGCAAATGCTAGAAAACAGCAGTGAGGCAATATCAGAAATTCAGCTCCAGGGTTTGAGGCCATATGGATCCAGAATATTTTGAATCAATTGAATTTAAGTGCCAGTTTGTGGCAATAACAGTGTGGAAGGAGAGGATAAAGCAAGAGCACTAAAGAAATCGGAAATCCGTAAATGTTACTGCATCCAATAAAATGCCTGCTTGGATTATTTTAAAAATGTTTATTTTGCTAAAATCCTAAAAGTAACACATAGGCAACTCTAAGAATAAAAGAAGTTTAGCTGTGTGTTGTTTGTGAAACATAATGCAGGTTTTGTCTTGACAATTCCTTTAGCATTGCAGCTCAGCAGTTTAGATCAAATTCCTGGGAACTGACTGTGGATTATCTATATGATGTCTTTTTTTCTTTTTGAAATCACATTTTTGGAATTCATTAGAATCCTTTCGTTAGAGATACAAGCCAGAAAAGAGGGCAAGTGAGCAAAAGTCAACAAAATGTATAGAGTTTGAAATAGAGAAAAATAAATTCATTAGGAAAATATTATTAATTTGAGGGCCTCTGAATTGATTGTGCATTTGCAGAGATTGCATTAAAATAAAGAAAAGATGCATTCAAATATTACTCATATCATTTTATATGAGGATTAACATCCCAACGTCCTGAACTTACAAATGCTGCATTTGAAATAAACATATGATTGATTTATTTTAAAAGAGAGATTTTTGGAGATTATGACAATTATGTTACATTTTCTTTGCTCCGAAGGAAGATATGGGGAACCTGAAAAGACAAAGGCTACAACCTAGCAAAAGACGTGCTTTTATGCATAAAATAGCAATGCACGTGGAGGTTGCTTTTTTTTTTTTTTTTTGATTACAAAAAGCAAACTATTTAATAAAATTGTCCTAATCTCAAATTAACATGCTGTGCATAAACATGCAGAATAATTTGACAAGCTCGTAGAGCTTTCAAGATCCTCTTTCTCTCTGATTTTTGGTAGCACAGGCTGTAGGGATTTTGTATTTAATTTCCCTGCATATATTGTTTTCCGAGATGACATCTACGAAAAGGGATCTCGCAGCATATTGCTGTTGCGGGTTTAGGAGTGTTGGGAGGAAATAGAAAGGATCTCTCTTTTCTAAACAATCCTGGTTTATTTATTTTTTATTGGTCTGTTAGCAGATGTTGAAGTAGTTCAGGGCACAATGTAAACATGTGCTTTTCAATGGAGGTATGGTAAATAGCAAAGCAGACAATGAAACAACCCATTGGGAGGGGTTTTTTGAACTCGGCCAGTGGGTTTTTTCTTTTTCTTTTTTTTTTTTGTGTGTGTGTGTATGTAGTTGAATTTAGAATTAAAAGAAGTGCTTGATCTTTATATATTGAAATCCTCAGCGTGCAGAGTGACAGCATGAGCCAGAAGAGAAAACCATGGCCCCATGTGGTGTGAAAAAAGGAACAGCAGTTTAAGTGCTGGAAAGTTGAAAGAGAACTAACCTTCTTGTTCTTGTAGTCAAGGAAAGTGGCTGTTTTGTGCTTTTGTATTGAAGCATAGCATATGTGCCTCAGTTTGACAAAAAGCCTCTTGAGTCAAAGCAACCCTAGTCCTGTGTGCTGATCCAAAGCGAAGGCCGTGATAATGAGGGACGGGCTCTCAGGAAGCAGTGAGTAGATAATACTACATAAGTGGAGAATTCTGTGCGCTGTTTTCGCCATTCTACTTAATGCAAGTCGCAGCCACGGTGAATCGCTTGCCATACAGCTGAAATGGGCCATTAGCTATCAGGGAAAATTGTCTTTGCTACTTTCAGCAGATGGAGCAAATATTTTACAAAGCAATTTTACATACGAAAAACATTTGTGTTACTTGGTAATGATGGCTGTTTTACATGATGTTACCTTCTATCAGAACATACTTTTCCAGCTCATGGAAGGCAAAATTGGCACTTTTTAATTTTAAAATTTGCAGTTAACAATTAAATGCCTGGGCTTTAAATCAGGCTGCAAACTTTAAGTAGATAAGGGTATTCAGTGTATCACTTCCAAAAATATTTCCATTTTTATAAACCTCTCAAACTGTTTTGTTCAGCGTGGTAGCTTGTGGTTCTGACCAGCATGTACCTGTCTGAATTAGAAAAAAAAAAAAAAATCAAATGAGTTTAATTTGCAAAATAGGAAATAATGAAAGTTATTTGGAGAGTCCGACAGCAGTCACTGGACTCTCCCAATGTCGCCATGTTTGCTGGTGTCGCTGAGAAAATAAGAATAAGCTGGGCTGGACCAATTCACATCAAGGCGGCTGGAATAAGTTATCATAGCTCCACTGATCGCAACGTAAAGGATATACTGCATAAATGGTATGACTTGTCATGGTGCCACTGAAGTGGCATAAATTGCTATAGCTTCATTGACTTCAGCAGAGATGTGGCACTTTGTATCGCTGAGGATCTGTCAGCTGATTTTATTCTCTCTGGCCCAGTCAGCTTTACTTATTTGGAGCGACTTTCTCCACTCTATTTGCTTGCAAGGTCTAAATAATTCCCTTTCAATCTGATTTTTAGCTAAAAAGCCCTAGGTCTTTCTCATGCATTCTGCTGTGCAACCTCTTTCTGTCCCCAGGTCTTTCTTCCTATTTCTAAGTCTATTTCTTCTTTCTATTTATTTACTTATCTTTTCAACAGGCTTTTCTTTGCTGACGGACCTGTCTCAAGCAGATTTCCTACCAGTGCCTTCAACATTCGCCACATTTGGTCCTAATTTTTTGTGGCAACTGCCATTCTAAGAAAGCCTTTCAAAATTCAGCTTGCAGAAGGACGAGAAATTATTTTATATTCAGGGGTAAAAGGTATAAATTATTTATGTTGATTTATTCTTATAAAAAGGTGCAAAACAGATTAGGATAGATTTTAAAGATTTCTACACGATGTGAACAGTACTTGGGCTGCTCCTTTTTTCCTGGTGCTAAGAAACATCAGCTGAAAGATTGGAACAAATGCTCCTGTTTCCATTGAGCCTATGATTCGGAATTGTTTTGGGCCACATCAAGAGATAAAACATTGGTAAGCTCTGCTGGAAATACCGTCCAATTTAAATGAAATTAGCCTACCGAGCGCTGATCCTTTTAAAAGGTTTGACTTTGTGAGTGAATGTTGGATCCGGGCTTGAATTCGCCTACTAAAACTCCCTATAATAAGGATTATTGCCTTTTTAGAGCTTACAGTTGCAAAAAACCTTCAACTACAATTCAAGGTGCTGATCCTTACAAAGCGGTTGCCCAACTCCCTTCTGTGAACGCCTTGAGTATCTAGGCCTTACTTGTTAAAAGCACCATTACGCTGGGTTTGAGCTCACAAGAACATTTTTCAGTTTTTCTTGATTTATTTATTTATTTTTAAACCCCTGTCTTCTTTCTGTAAGGTGACTGGTTTGGATGCACGCGTCCTTCACAGCCAGCGAGTACTGAGGGTGCTTTGAACCGCGAGATGCTCCTGAGCCGGGCACTGTGCGTCCGCGTTGCCCTAATGGACCTTCTGAGTTCGTCCTCTGTTCAAGTCCCCTTCAAATGCTATTTGAGCTCATTTAAGCAACACTGGGTCTGTTGAGGAAGTACCACACCAGTCTTGCCTGTCTAATGTCCATCATACGGACAGAGAGTAGTAGCGTATGATGTTACCATATGTAGAGATGAGGTGACTGGAGAGTCTGTGTCTTCCCAGCAGCCTCCATTTGTGAGCCAGCTCAGCGCGCCCATCCATGCGCTTCGAAGTTTGGAAGTTCTGCTTGCTTTGGCACCCGCTTTAGGGAGCTTGCTTTCACAGCCACATGTGACCCTTGAAAATAACTCTGTCTAAAAGGAGACACAGCTATCCCAGCACTGTTCCATGGAGCCGGCACGGCTGCCCTCATGGCCCTCAGAATTCTTGCAATGGAAAATTGTGTCCCAGTTGACATCCCATGGTTTAATTTTTACTTATACAAGCTTGGTCACCCACTCTCCAATGCTTCTACACATCCAGCAGGGATTATTGGTTTTTCTCCCAGTAATTTATCAAAGGCTTTCGGGCAGCCATTGCATACCTTTTCTTTTGTTTGTTTGCTTTTATATTTCTGTTTAAATTGCACAATACCCAAAATCATTATATCTCAGGGAGGAGACTCTGTCACGGAGGCATCGCTGAACACACTGACAGGTACAAACCGATTTGTAGGTCAGCAGCTCCATGACATCCATCGCGGCTCAGATCCTCTCTCCAAAGCTGTGTTTACTTTCACTGTGCAATGAACCGCCTCATCTTGGGAGTTCTTGGCTTAGCAATATTTCAACACAAATACAAGTCAAGATAAGGCCAACTGCTCTTTGCTCACTGCTCTGTTGTTTTAGTCAGCTGAGCTGTCAAAACCCTAAGTTCCTCCTTACAGGTTTTAAGGAAACGAGCAGTGTAAAGCTGGAATCTGGGTAAATTCTGAACTTGGATCTTGTGGTTTATGTGGTCCTTTGTTTTAGCCATCAGGTCAAGGTCGTGCTGCTTAGTGTATTGATATCCTGTCTGAACCAATTTTTTAGCATTTTTTCTGAGATGTTTAAAGTCAACAACATACTTCTCTTCTTCGGATGCGGAAGGAGCCCACATAGCCCAGATTAGCATCATTACTGAAGCACCTCAATATTTTTAAGGCCTTTTTTTCTCAATTCCACGTAAGGTAGGGAGGGCAATTGTCCCCATTTCGTGGCTAGACAGCTGAGGCACAGATGGAGAGCCATTTTCCTGGAGTCTCAGACAGACTGCATTCAGGAACAAGATATATCTAGGTGTCCTATACGCAAAGTTGATACCCTAATCGTTGGCCCATCCTGCTCCTTTTCATTCTGGTAGATAAATCACACTAAGCTGATTTTGAATTTGTATTTTTGGTTACGTCACATCACGCGCTTCATGACAAAGCCCATCTCTTCAAACTCACTGGTCTAGAAAAACAGATATTTATTTTTTTTTCTATTTTAAATGTTAGCCATAAGGTTTTATCGTGTTGCTCCAGAGCTCAAGATAATATGATTGTGGCTTAGGCCATTGCCAAGATCAGAGGACGGTTGGTCATCTTCTGAAGCACGGGAGGCTGAAGAGAGAGGATGTAAAACAGAAGCAAAGAGACCCAGGGGAAGCGGGCGAACACTTACGAAGCAGCAAGAAAAGGAGCCTGAAGCAATAGAGTCAGGGTCCTTGCACTTTATATGCTTGTGTACTTCTGGGACAGTTTTGAACAGTAAAAGCAATGCAGTTAGTTTCTGTATTTAATGGGGTTGGTTTGTGTGTGTGATAATATAGTAAAGAATGTGGAACTAGGAAAAAGCTAGTTTTATCTCCTACGGTATGACTAATCAAATTGTACCAAAGATAGAGGCACAAATACACTTGTGGATTTATGTTCCAGATTGGAGCGTGTAAAAGGATATCTCCTGCTTTAGAAACACTTTTGGTTCATTATTCCTCCTTTTCTTTTTTAAATAACTAAATGGTGTTTGGGTTAATATAACAGCTTAAAGACAGAGTCAGTAGAGCTATTTCTGGTGTATGTGACTATTTCGATATGCTCAGTTTCAAAATATAAACATTGTAGAAGTTATTGACTGCTGGTATCGATCCCTAAGCAGTTACCAAGTGCTTAGCATTTTCAGTTGCCAGATCAAATTATTGATATAAATTATAATGAAATAGATGCTACACTGAAAGGGGGGGATTGTCTTTCAGAGAAGGACAGTTTTCAATAGGAGGGAAGAGTAGCAACTAGAAAAATTAAAAAAGGCTTCCTGACTGTGGGTAAACAGTAACCACATTTTTTTTTTTTTTTTTGCCTGTTGGAGGCCTAGTTTTTAATCACCCCACAAGCAGTTTTCATTTCTGTAGTAAAATTGCTTGTGGTTCTATTTAATTTGTTTCTGCAGGAGCCAGCTTTGGTGAAGATCTCCCAGGAGCTGCCGGGCCTTTTAGCACAGCACGTACAGCCAGTCAATGAGAAACGATTCCCTACATGGGAAAAATTCCTCCAAACATTTCTTAGTCAAGGTAAATAAGACTGCAAAGTCGCTGTTAAGTCTTACAAGTAGTAATTATACCATATTGTATCCCATATTCTTGTTAATCTTGGGCCCATTTAAATATTTATCTCCTTTTATTTCGCCATTATGCCTCAAATGTTCATTTGCAAATGAATTACAGGCAACTATTCTATCATTCCTATGTCCTATCCAAGCATTTAACCTATATTAATCCTGGATTACCTTTCTCGTGTGATTCTGAATCAATACGCACCAACTCCTTAGTCCTGGGTTAATGTACTGGAGGCCATCACATTCCGCAAAGGGCTTTAGGGAATGCCAGCATGGGAGTTTGCACATAGGTAAATGTGAGAATATTTCATCGTTGTTAGGTGTTGGTGAGCAAACATCTGCGAGACTCACTTTTCCCTCCTGTAGGACCAGGAAGGGAGCTGTATGTAAACTCTGGATGCATACATTGCATGAAGTGAAATGTGTTCATAACCTTTAACTGGCGTGGAGAAGAGCTGAGCTTTCTCCCCAGTTTTTGCCTTCCAGGCAGGTGAGGATCAGTAATGCAATGCCGAATTGTCCCTCACAGTATGTTGGCACAGACTCCTCGTTAGACCATTGCTGTGCTCTTTCTTGCCCTCCAACCACAGGAATACGAACGAGTTCCAATCTGATAGCCGGAGAGTTTTGCTCACGCGGTGCCGAGTCCTCAGCAGGGCCTCCTGCATTAAACCCGCTCATGGCACCTTTGGAGTGAAGCTGGCCAGTACCCAACTGGCCTCAAGCTCAGAAGTGAGCCCGGATTTGTCTGTAAGAGGCAGTGCAGATAAAACCCTTGTCCAACCACTGCAGATCATCGTGTGCAGGAGTGTGAGTGGGCTTTGCACGGACACGTTAACGTCCTGTATTTGTATGCTGAATTTTGGATGGAAAAGATCCAGTGTTTGTGGTTGGGTAGTAAATGACTGTGGTGACTGTGTGCTGCCATCATGTTGCATTATATATAATGGATATATACGTTTCATACATTTTTTTTTTTATCTGTGGAAGAGACAAGGATGATTCAAAGCTTTGAAAGTATTTTGTGGAAAAATAATGCCAGGTAACACATATAGGACCAATTTTTATTACATATTAGTTTATCCTAACTAAATTACTGATGGCATTATATGCAGTAAAAAGGCAAATCCAGAATACCAACCGGTTTTCTTTGTGATTTTCCTACAGACAACCTTGCTAGAAGTTGTCACGTACAAACCTTCCCATCTACACACCAAGTTCCTCCTGTGGGTGAATACCAAAAGGCAGACTATTTATCTCAGGCCCTCGTATGGATGGGAATCTGCGAGATAAGCTCACAGCAGGAGATACCACTCCATTGCATTTCACTGCTATTCTGTGCCTGACATTTAGCTGGGCTGTGGGACAGCCCCGGATTCATTCATGCTACCCAAGAGCATATTTCTCCTGTCAGATCTGTGGCATACCCAGTTTGGAACTGCTTGCAAAGCACCTGCAGCTCCAAAGCCACTGGTTGAACTGTACGGTGCTATAGTAGATGAGGTATCTTCTTTCTCCTCTAAGAGATTCATGGGCTCTAGCTTTGCTGCTCACATTACATTTATTTACTTACTGTATCTCCATAGCAGTCCTCCCTGCAATGTCTGAGCACAATAGGAGCTGGATGGTTTCATTCTGTGCCCTCTGAAGAGCATCACATGTGAATTTGATTACTAGCTTAACAGCTAATTCATTTCTTACTAGGTGGTGTGATAGAAGCATTCCCGCTCTCGGAAAACGTCACAAACCTTGTGGTGGATATGCTGATAGAGCCAACAGGCAAGATAAAAATAGTGTCATCTGGAGACCAGCTTCATGCTGACGGTCCTTTGCGGTCATCTGGCACTACCATTCCACAACGTTCTGTTGATCCAGCAGTTCTCAATTCACTCTGCTTAAGAATTGGAGAAACCTGTAAATCTAAAGGAGTGCTTGGTTACTTCTCAGTTGATTTTGTGACTTTTATCCATCCACAAACCATGGAGCAGCAGGTGAGTGGGGCACATATGTTACTTCACACTGTCCCCTTGAGATCAGGAAATGTCTACTTGATTCCAGCAGATATCAGCAGAAAGCTTTGCCCTTTTGAACAAACTTTATTTCTAAACCATAAGGCACATGGAGGGGCGGTTATTGTTATTCTCATAAGCGCGTGGTTATTCTAACGATAGCATAAATTTTAGACCTGCTCTGCCAGGTGGACCTGAGGAACCTTTTTCATCAGCCTGAAGAGTAACAAACCAACAAAGGCTGTAGGGCTGCTTTTAAAGCTGAGTGATAAGAAAATAATGTTTTCATTTCTTCTAATGACTTTTCTTTCCCTAAAATAAGTGTGTTCTGCATTAAGTTGGTAATTACAGACAATGGTCTTATGGCTAAGATGATTAGATTATTTTCGTTCCAAAATGTTCTGAATCTCTTGTATTTTGCTCTTTAAAAATAACTACAGGGATTATTGTACTCTTTTGAGTAAACCAGTGTCTGTAAAAATGCAGATCTGAGGTTTGAGGATGAATCTAAGGAAGAGGGGATACCAACAATTTCTTATAGCAGAAAGGATAGTCGCGATGAACAATTTGGTTTGCATCGCAATGGCTAATTTAAGTAGAGGGATGTAACGGACAGCAGTCCAGTGACCGTGTCTCAGCCCTGGGTCAGGCGTTCCTCTCTTAGCTGGTGCAGAGCAGCTGACTGGGGGATATCGGTTTGTTGTGAACGAGAAGGAAAATATGCTCATTCAAACCACTTTTGCTCTCCATTTGGCTCTTGGTCTGAGAGAATAATTTACTGCAAGAAAGATAGATGTGATCTCACACCATTCCAGCTCCCATCCCGCAGCCCGAGGCCACGCACCACTTACTGCTTCAGCACAAATGTGTACACAATTAGTAGTTCGTTTGCTTTACAGTATTTCAGAATACTTTAGCAGAAGATCAGCAGATCCAGGTAGTGCGTGATTCATTGTGAAATTCAGTTTTACGATAGTGTCTGACAGTATATCATACTTCTTCCAGTCCTGAAGACATCACACTGTGGGCGCATTAACTGCAGACACAGGTTGCACTAATGTGAGAAGAGATGGGTGGCCTTTTGAGGTGTTTAGACTGAAGAATACAACATTTTAAAGACTGAAATTCCAAGGTTAACACCTGGAATTATCTAGAAAGGAAAATGCTGCTAGGAAGTCAGTGCAGTTTTGGAGTGCTGGAGCACTGTGTGACTCACATCAGGTATAACTGAGCAGAATGGAAGGGACTGAATAAATGCTTTCTCATGGAATTCTGCCCAGGAGAGTCTTTTGTGTAGATGAGTAATGGGGTCTCTTCAGAAGGTAAAATCAGAACCACTCAAGTGACCCTAGTCCTCCCTGCCAGGGTTTACAAGCCTGTCAGCAAAACCTCATAGTCAGCTGTATCAGAACTTTTGACAACATAAAAAGTAATATAATAAATCAAGACAGCAGAAGGGTATTGACTCCAGGATCTGCTGTTGCCTACAATGGATGGTGGGGAAGCAGGGGAGGGGCGGCCACGGTCCCTTATAATGCATAATTGAACTTTCAGATCTTGTAAGTGATGGAGGGTGTTGTTCCAACACACACTGCTTTCAGTGCCAAGGGACAAAAAGGTAAGAGAATGGATTTAAAGAAGCAATTTAATCCCTGGCATGAATGTTGATGATCAGCCTGGATCACAGTTTGTAACAAAATATTAACCTTGCCTGTTTCTCTGCTAGAGGAATCTGGCATTTGTTTTATTTATAAGGGCAGATTTCTTTGTCACAACACAATCTACTAAATTCTTTCATCAGTCAGACACCGTGAAAAACAAATGAATGGCATTATTGAATACTGTATTCTGATTAAAAATAAAAACATTTCCATGAACTTAAAAACAGTGAAGTCGGGCTTCCCACAGATTTGCACCTTGAAATTAAGTTCCCACTCACCCCGCAGCCTTTCCCCTTACAAGGTTTCTTGCCTCTGTCCACTTACTTATTTTAGGAATCTTGTGGGAATTTAATATATTTGATGATTTTACCTTCTTGCAAATCTGGTCGATGTTGGCCAATAGGATTGAATATTATGACAGGTGTAAAAACCTAAAGCATAATGCCAGGCTAAAATAAAACAGATGAAATAAATTCTGGGTGAAGAGACTGAGCTTTCAGTGTTCTGGTAGTGGCCTTGTGTTTGAAGACTAGAGAAAATGAGATAATTTTTAAAGATGATAAAATCCTTATTGTTAGTGGTGAATAGTATTGTTGAGCTTACAGGGTACAACTACACAAATTAAAAATTTGCATATGGATACAGATGCTAATTCAAGATCTCAGCATCAAGTCTCAATTATTGCTTTTAATTTCAATGCATCTCCTTTGTTTTTTCAGTCTTTGGACATGTTTTTTTTTTCTGCAGTCTTCAATGAGGAGACTTTAAAAAGTGTTTAACTGTAAAAGGGAACATATCTGTATGTAATGGGTCGGGCTGTGTGGTGTGGGTGGACTCAAGATGGAGTGGCTGTATGCGCTCAGTCCCTTTGGGTGTCTGTTTCTCTGAAGTGTCTGAAAATCACAGCTTGTATGGTGTGAGAAAAGGCTTTAAACACAGGGCTCGTATGTAAACCCAAAGAGTTAGCATATGGTATCTATTGGCAAAAGCTGGCTCTTTGGCAGTGCTATGATAATTATATTCCGCTTTAAGCTCAGACAAGGCTTCAAATCAGGCTTTTGGTAACTGGTACCGCTGTAGGGTGACTGTGGTAAAGCAGAGAATTGGAATAACGTTAGCTTTGAAATACAGATCACAGTTACGTCTGACTCCCAAAATGTATTTACACAGGCGTTGTAATTAGAACTGCAGATAAGCCATATTGGACAACTTCCATCTAAAGTTGCTTTAAAAAGATTAAGGGATGACATTCTCACTCACTGAAGTCAACGGGAGTTTTGCCAATTGCTTCGCTCGAGCCAGGAGTTCACCGAAACGCAGAATTGCATCCTGCATTACTAAGGTGGTAACATTTCCTGGCATGAACAAGGACGTATTAAATCAGTCAGTGTTTCTTGGGGCGTCCTATTATTCCCGTCTACTCTGTCTTGGTTTTCTTCCCTTGTTTCCAATTGATTCTACCTTAATATTTCCTATGTCTGTCAGCATGTACCACAACTTTAACATTATTTAAGCACAGGTTTTTAAATTTAACTAGATGCAGAGGCAATTAATGATGCCATCTGTCTTGTGAGAGAGAGATTACACAAAAGCTTGTGCTCCTGAAAGCACTATTTTTTTGGCAAACAAGAAATCCTATTAGAGTCTCAGAACACTTGCTCACTAATTTCAGAAGTGCCCACTTTAATGCAGTAGCTGAAAGGCTCAGATACATTTCCTGGAAGTAGAGTATGCTTAGGCATTCTTTCAAAGTTGTATTTTACAGAAAATATCAACCGATACATGATATTTTCAGTAAAACTAAAAATTAAATATATCATTGAACATCTGTTACCAATACAGTCTGAGTATTTAAATACTTAAAAATCCCTGAAACCTTCATAAAGTTACATGCTACATAAATACAACTCTTTAGGAAATGCGAAGGGCCAAATAAGTGAAAACATATTTCTGCCTTTGCATACCGAGTGGCTGCATGCTGCAATCCGTGTCTTCATGTGTACCTTCCCTGTGTACTTGTGCGAAGGTGACTTCAGAACAGAGGAAAGAAATGCACGTACTTTGTGTTTCAGGCTCTTCATTTGAAAGCCTTTAAAAATCTGTATGTCATAAGCATAAAATTAATTTTGATATGAACAATGGGGTATTGCTTGTATTTTTAAAGATTGTTACTGTTAGAGAGTATTTTCCTTCAACATGCTTTTGTCATATTGCTGTGGTCCTTTGGAGCACTAGTAGCAAAGAGACTCTGCGTGGTGGACAAGGACTAACGTGCATCTGTCAAGGCACCAGTCAGTGGGAAAGCAGAGCGAATGTAGCCATGAGGAAGCAGTCTCTGCTTGGGTCACTGTACAGCTTTGTGCCCATCACAGACACAGCGATATCTTTACTCTCTTGCAGTTCTTGTGGTCTACACCATCCAAAAGGTGACAAAAGTGATGCTGTCCTCAGGCCCGGAGGAGCTGGGTGATGCTGTAACCTTTCGGATGTGAGATTCACTGGGCTTTCGATGTGTTCCTACTTGGTACCCACATCTCTCCCAGCTCCCTTTCCTTCATCCTCCCAGGGGAGCTTTTCAGTCAGTCCTACCTGGTCTGTTTGCTACTGCTTCTACGTACAGCAAGTAATTCAGAGACATCTGCGGATTGTATCGTCCTCCATCTACATACAGCTCTTCCTCAAACTATGATAGAACTGGAGGAGGTTGCAGTTTGCAACCGACAGCGCGGAGGGTAGTGCCTGTAGGAGGATCTAACTCCTGTCTGATAGTCTTCACACCTGTCTGTCCTGAGGTCTACTGCACGTTGTACTTCATTTCTTGCATTTCATTGTTTATTTCATGTATAACTCTGAGGCTGAGATCAGAGTTGCAGCGCTGGCTTAGCTGCAGAAGGCGGCAAGGCAGACCCTGCCGCTGACTGCACTGCTCTCCGCACTGCCCACCCCAGAGCGTGGCGTGGGGATGAGCACAGCAAGGGTACCTGCGGGATTATGCATCGGCTGCCGCAAGCTGCCTGGCTGTGAGCACCCCGGCAGGGATCGGAGGGGCAGAGCAAGCTGGGGACTTGACACAATTCTCCGTTTGCCTCAGGAATCTATTTCTATTTCAGTTATAAGCATCTGTGGTTTGCTCCACAGGGAGCAAAGGGAGATGAAGACACGCTGTTTTCAATGTCTTGGGAGAAAAAGTGGAGGAGAAAAATTAGGTGCATAACTTGGACTGAATTGCTCCCGATTCCCACTCCGTTGTCCAAGACTGATCTTTAAGAGCAAGGCCTTGACCCTTTGAAGTGAAGTCTTGTGCAGTATTGACTGAATGCTGCTCAGATCCCGACTTGTTGAGGAGCTGCACCTAAGTAAGTCCATTTAATTGACTGGGACTGCTTGAATGCATAAACTTACTTACATTCATAGATCTGCAGATAGATAATTTGGAGAAGCAGGGTCATACATCACCTTTTCCATCGGTCTGAGAGCTTACGCAGCCCCGTACCGCTTGCAGCAATAGTGAGAAAACACTGGATTAAATTGTGCAGTTTGGGTGCAGAGGAAAAAATGAAGCAGAACGTACGGAAAGAAGAATTACAGAGCTGGGAAGGTTTAGGTGGGTATTCTCCCTTTGTTCCAATCCAGCAGTTTAAAAAGACCCCGAGGAGGACGGCTTCAGGGCTGCCAGCCAGCGGCTGCCGCACAGGCAGGTCTGGGGCTAGGGTGAGCAAACTGGAGCGGAGCGTCCAGGCGCCTCTGAAGGGCATCGGGCAGCTCTGGCATTACAAGGTAGTTGATGCCTCGAGGGACACTTGCGGTGGGATGCATTCTTCTGTATTCACATACGCGTCTTGAGATTTCTCCAGACAGAATGTAGCGGTTTTCTATGTGTTCTTTTCAAACAAAAGCCACGGTGTTTTCATTCACGATTTTCCAATCTTGTATTCAGCAGGATAGAGGTTAGGACCAATTCTAGGGTCCTAAAATTGAAGTTTTCAGGCCCGCACCGGACCATCCCAGCAGCTGCCACGAGATGGCAGCCGGATAAGAGCCTGTATGTGATCGCTGCTGGAATTATCAATTGTATTGTGAATTTCAAAAGTCATAAAAGAAGCTCTCTCTTCAATGCCCAAGTTGTATTAATATTTTGCTAACTGACATTTTTACAGTGACATTCAACCACTTCTTTAAAAATAGCAGGTGTGGTCTTTACAATAATGCAAACATCAATACTAGATGCAGAAAAAACAGTTAAACTGGGGAAAGACATGCTATAATTTAGTAACTCTTTAAGAATTTATGTTTCCTTCCTTTCTCAAGTTTTCGTTTTAGAGCTGAGGCATTTTTATGGCAGTTGTAAAGAATTACACTATAATTGTGACTTTATTCGCTTGAGATGTCTTTCCCATGAAGCACAGGCTCTTAAACTGTGCACACTGAAGGAGAGCACCTCCTGGTAGCACTTGGCAGTCTGTGTAAAAGGGAGCAACTCCAGACTCCATCCTATTTCCTTGGACAAACAACAGCCAGTAAGTCTTGCAGGATGTATTTCTTTTTTTTTCTTTCCCAGTGGTGGGATTCTGGAAAGTCCTAATCTGTGCTTTGCTTAGCTTAATCTAAAACCAGTCTTAAGACTATCTAAAATCCTAACTACTGCGTCTACTTTTTTTTTTTTTTTAAAATCATAAGTCATAATAAAAGCTCAGATCTGATTATCTTTGAACTCTCATTTGTTGTTTGAATATCAAGTATCAGTTCTAGACTTAACAAATGAGCTCTGTTCCAGTTTAATTTCTGAACGCACAAGTGTCCTGAAAGTCCCCAAAATCTCAAGTTAAAGCTCCTTACATTACACTAATTCCCCATGCCATCCTATCAGGATGTGTTACCTGCAATCTGAAGTACCTACGATTGCTTACATGCGTTTATTGTGTATCCTCAGAAAATGAAGATGCGCTCAAGTAATAGGTATTTGTTAATCTGTATGATTGTATCATTCTTTGTCTTTACTTAAACTTGACCTTTGCACAGGCTGCCTTCTGACAGCTCCTGATTTACTGGAGGAGAGGATAATTCATCTGGTTATTAACTGCCTGACCTCCACAGACATTGCTTTACAAACTATGGAAATATATTCATAAAATAAAATAAAAAAAAACAAATTCAACACCACAGCTCAGATTTTCAAGACATTCTAGAAGCTTCTGACATCCATTTTATATTACTTCAAAGGAAAACCTGTTGCAATCCAATAGATGTTACTAGAGAGCTGAACCTAAATGAACTTTCTAGCCTGCTAAGAGAACAGCCCAAACTTGTAAGTGGGTCTGTTTCATTTGTTCTACCTGTGCTTGGAGCTCTGTGGAGCTGTTAGCCTGTTTTGGAGATTATGTGCCACAATGGTGGAGTTAGGTTGATGTTTCTAAGGAATGTTTTCCTTCAGTTTGAATGGTTGGGTTGTTTTTTTTTTAAATAGACTGCGGGAATAGTGATGTCCTAAGACAAAGTGAAAAGCCTTTAATTGATTTCAGGAGGCTCACACCGTGTAGGGTTTGGGTTTTTTTTTCAGTTCAAGTCTGCCACAGATAGAAATGTCACATCCTGCTTGTTTTACAGCTCTGTCGGCACTGAACTGGGTGGATACTCCTGCCTTTGAAATGGGAACCTGTCTGGGAAGCAGTGTTCCTTCCTCTGCTGTAACGCTGGGCAGTGCTGGAAACTATATCAAGATCTGTTCTTCACTTCAGCTTTTATCTGATGCTGTGTACTTTTTCTTTAGAACTTATGTAGTACCATTCTTACCTTTTCCCCCTGACTGTTGTATCGGTTTCAACTGCTTCTACATTTCACAGTTTTCACAGGGATTAATGGTGGGCGCCTGCCTGAGCTCCTTCTACTTACTAGTAGTAATGGCAACAATGACGAGTGGCCTTTTAGTTGTCATATACAATCTTGTGCTACACAGTATGTGGGGAACGAAATAGATGGGTGAAGCCTTCAATCCAATCCCAGCGATGGTGGGGAGCAGTGCCTGGAGGTCTGTAAATGGCACTCCCTCTCCTTTGCTTGGTGCTCTGTGCCTCTGAGCCCCTGGAGGAGCCGTCTGTGGAATCAGCTCTACTGCAAAAGGCTCTGGCATCCTTCACAGAGACTATTCTTTCAGTTGAAGAGTCGCGTCCCCAGTTGGGGTGACTGGTGCCACCTTTGTTAATGCTGCTTTCTTCTCCACCATACCCTCTTTTCTGGGCCTACCTCTGCTCACACGCTGCACGATGCTTCGTTAAGGCCGGCCAGCAGCATCGGGGCTGCAGAACTGGCAGGAGCAGCCAAGCCGAGAGCCTCCTCTGCTCTGACGTTTCAATATGGCAAAAGAAGCAGAAGAGAGAGCAATAGGTACGTCTAAATGGTATTGCCCAAATTGGTCACATACATGTGATGCGCAGCTCTTCTTGCTCTAATATTGGATGTTTTTTTCAGCTCATGTTCTTCTCTGTATCTGCTGCTGGTGGCAGCTCCTGCCGTACTGATTTAGCTGAGAGCTCTGCATGCCAAAGAGCGCTTTCAAAGCAGTGGAAATATGTGATCTTAGCATAAGCCTGGTGACATCCTCACAGAAAATGAGAAGTCATCAACTATGGAGTCCACCTAATTAGAATTCTTTAGACACAGATACAAAGGATTCTGGTGCTCTTTTCTTTGTTTATTACAATTAATTTTAGGTCATTACACTCAAGGGACACCTGCTAACTTCAATATGGTCAGTATGTGCTTAGTACGATATAATGAGCTACCCTTTTCCATTTGGGAATATATATTGATATATTATTGGTGAAAGGTGCCAGGCTGACAGAGCCAGCACACAGATGTCCCCTGCCTAATTCCAGAATAAGAGCACTATCAGCAGCTGCATCGCTGTTGTCTTCACACGGCTCCGCCAGCCAGACTCAGGCCTGCCGAACTTCCATCCTTGCTCAAAACTACCAAAAATGTTGCCTGTTATTGATTGCTATAATTTTTCAAAGATCATTTGTGACCTTCAGGAACAGGAATGGGACTTAGAAATTGTTCCATCGAAGTATTCAGTCAGCCAGGGCTGCATTTGAACTGATAAAACAAGGAAAAAATGATGCTGTTGCCATTCCTATGAAAATAAAGTTAGAGCCACTGCCCAGGCCCTGTGTCTTTCCCACTTCTGTAGCAGTACAAAGGGGATTTAAAGGGCTTTTCTGGATTTCCATGGCAAAAGGGAATCCCCTGCTAGGATAAAGCTAGAATCTTATGCCACCTGATCCTTCTTCCTTTCTCCCCACGTTAGGGATGTTCTGGGATGTATCCAGGGCAGAGAGGGACATGACTACATTACAGTGTTCTCTGACAATCCTGAGCCAGGAAAAGAATCCTTGGGGGTGATCCCAGCTGGCACGCAGTAATGACCATTTGGCCGCTTTAACTTGCGAGAGGGGTGGTTCAGCCTCAGGCTCAGGCCCAGAATGAAAGGAGGTGGACAGGTGGCTTCCAGCCATGTTTGCCATCCTCCCCCTTGTGCTCAGGGCTGTGGAGATCTACACTCTGCATTTAAAAAGGCAAAAAACCACCTTGACTTTACCGATGTAGAATGTAACTGTGATTGAAGCTTAAGTAGGTGTTCAGAGCTGTCCTTCCTACAGTGTTAGAAAGTAACAGGCAGGGGAGGGGATGGACACCTTCCTTCGTTACGCAATAGGACCATCAGCCCACCCTGTTGATCTGAGCCCTTAATTTTGTAGGCAATGGCATGAGAGTAGCCGGCCTGAGACAATGAAACCACGTCCAAAGCAAATCGTTGATGCACTCTGAAAGTAAACAGAAACTCCTCGAAATAGCATTTGGTTGGTCTTGTGACTTCCAGCATGAAACTTGCCCTGCTGAAAGCTTATTGTCCTCTGCCCTGTGTTACAGCCCCATCCCTGGGCAGAGATGAGCTGGAGCCATCCCCTGTGTGGGGATGCAGGAGTGCTCCTGTGCCTTCCCACAGAAGCAACTGGGAATGTGCCAGCGGGGCCCGAGAGCCAGGTTGGCATGCTGGGTTTTTGTTCGGAGTACATGAAATGTGTCACACAAGTAATTAATGGGTCTCTTCTCTACACCTAAAATTAAAACCATGTCACTTTCATGTGCTTTAATTTTAGTTACTGATGACACGGAGTTTGTTGAGTAACTCCTGCAAAACATATGCGCTATCCCATGCTTGGTACGGTTCGCCTGAACCTCTACCAGAGTGTAATGAATTTGTTTTGTGCTCATGGCTGTTTATGTTTGCCAGGCTGCATGTTTTAATGCTTTATCTGCTGTTAAAATGCTCAACACATTGCCAGACCGCAGCCCTTGTATCTACCCAGACGCACTATGGCCACGGTGACATCTTTGCTTAACTTCTGTGTTTTTTCCATCTCATCCCTTTTATGGTCCACCTTCAGACAAACTTGCCCCCTGCCCCTCTGTTCGTGCCTCGACAAAGCTTCCAGAAAGAGCTGGTGTAGACTTTGAGGTTACAGCAATGCAGGTGCAGTATCAGGGTCTGGATGAAGAGCACCCAATTGGCTTTGTCTGAGCCAGTGAACAGTCCGTGGACACCCGAGATTGTCAATAGTCCTCGCTCCCCTCATGTGGCCCGGCTGTCTCTTTCTGGGGGCAAAGCTTTAATTGAGAATCTAAAATACAACTCAAACAAGGTTCGAGATGCATTGGCTGTTACTGCTTTGTTGAAAATATTTATGGAAATTAATGTAACACTTCTATGGTACGTATAGTTTAAAATTACTGTTCAGCTCATTGAACAGGTTAGTGCATACTGGAAAAGTACAAATCGATAGGAAAGTTCTCTCCTGTCTTGCAGAAGTGATGATAAAGAATAAATTATTGAAGAAAATTAAGCATTATAATTGGGGAATATTCCCCTACTACTAAGTAAAGCCAGCCATTAGCATCCGATTTGCATTTTATACCATGCAGCAGGAAATATTTAAGTTGACAAATAGGATATTTAATACAGCAACAGATACTTGGCAGTTAGATATTAACAACTGTTACTGATGTGATTTATTTGCTATTATAAAAAGGGCATTACTATGTGCATATGATTCAGAAATTAACTCCAGTTTACCAAGAGGCCTTGACTGCCTGACCTCTTAATATCCTTATAATGACGCCATTTACCATTCAAAGGCTTATTCAAGTCATTCACTGCTAGATTTGTTTTAAAGGGGTCCACTGTAGGGCAGATATTTGTGTGCATTAACATTTCTCATTGACGTAGGAGGCACGAGCATTTTTTAAGTGGGGAAAACTCCCGGGTAAAGCCATGCTCAGGTTACGGGGAGCAGAGGAGTCCCACAGCAGCAATCCACAGTACCTTCTTCAGCTACACCCTCGGTGTGGACCAGCCTCGCAAATCTTGCCTGACTTTTATGTGTTTTAATGCTTTGAAATCTTCTTGAGGTTGATGTGAGGCTTTTGTCGTTGCCTGCAGGTACGTCCTGCACAAGGGTGGGGTGGGCTTCCCTTCTGCCTGCCTGTGGGACACGTTCCACTGGCAGCCCTATGGTCTTACAGTCTGATCTCTTGTGTAGTTACGCGAGTATAAATCTGAATTAGCACCACAAAAGCAGTGAGTGGAAGCAGTGCTGAAGTATTGCCTGTGTGACAGGAATGGGAACGGGCTTTGCTCAGCCCCTGGGATGACCGATATGTATCCTTACACAGGGATTTCACGCTTCCCTACTCCTTTTACTCAGTTTAGCTTTGCCTTCTGGGACTTCCCTTTTTCTATCTCAAAATTCCTATTTATAACTCAAGGCTAACTTTATTTAATGTTACTTTTCAAGACCCGCCTGGATGCAGTCCTGAGTAATGTGCTCTAGGCAATCCTGCTTTAGCAGGGGAGTTGGACTAGATGATCTCTAGAGGTCCCTTCCAACTCTGAAAATTCTGTGATTCTGTGATTATTCTTCAGCTGAAAAATCCAGGTGTGATATTTAGTATTTAGATAATTACCTATTTAATGTGGTACAGCCTTTACAGCTGTTGAGCTCATCCATCTACTTTTCCCAATTATTGCTAAAATCTGGGTAGTATAGGTCATGTTTTGTCCTTAGCTTTTCAGTTTCCTCTGAACAGTTACTTTTGAAGTTACATGTGAGTTCTGATTTTTCCCGTTTGGTTTATCACTGCCAATGATGCGCCAGCACAAGGAAACCGCAGGTATGCATGCCAACTTGCATGGAAAAAAAGGCATAGATGTTCCTTCACATGACTGCTGAGTTTCATCCTTCTTGTTGTCCTTTTATTTTTTTTTTAATTTTATTTTAACGCACCTGTTTGTGTATTGATTAGGTGTGGGCAACAGACCTTGACCTTTGCTATAGTGACCAGCTGGCCTTGACTCAGCTCATGTTGTACATGACAGATGGAAATCTGGATTGTCACTCCAGCTGCTTTAAAGTATCTCTTGGTTCAAAGAAGATGAACAGCCAGCGTATTCGGCATGAGGAGACAAAAACTGTAAGCGGCTCCTGTTTACAAATAAAATTATTAATGCAAATTACCAAAAAGTCAGAATCTGTTCTAGATCACTGTTCTAGAGGAGCTGAATCTGCCCCTTTTGGATTTTAAACTGCCATTTTTAGATTATAGAAGGTTAACAAAGTAAATGAGATACCGTCACATTAGAAATAAAAAGAAAGGTTGTGGGTGCTTACGGGTACTTGATTATTCATCCTTTGTACTCAGTAATATTGATTTGTGATAGTAACTAACTTCTAAATATTTTAGGTAGTTTTCAAGTTTTAAAAAATGTGGTATTTTGTAAACTGCAAGGAAAAGGAAGGAGGTGAAAGCACTGCCCTCACTATAGGAGTAACTTAAAAGCAGTCAAGAAGAAATCTGAGCCTTCAGCTCATGAGCTCTGACCTGGGATCAGAAATCAGAGCACTGAAGTTCTACCCTAGCTTTGTACTTTCAAGCACAAAACTGAGGGTGAAACAATCAAGGCTACATCGGCAGAAGGATCTGGATACCTAAATCTCACCCAGCTCTCGCTTGAGTTAAACCCAAATCTTGGTTCTCAGAACCTTCATTCAGTTCTGCATCCATCTAACTGTTCAGTATTCATATTCAGCATCAATTAATTAATTCAGTATTAACTGGGCAAGCTGGTCTAGTGGGAGGTGTCCCTGCCTATGGCAGGGTTGGAACTTGATGATCTTCAAGTTTGCTTCCAACCTAAACCATTCTATGACTATGGACACGGTCATTTGAACAGGAAGAAAAACTCATAGCACCCTAACTGAGATGAGTTGCCTAAGTAGGAATACTCCTGCAATAGTCATACTCCCTCCTGCTTGCTCTCTCTGGACCAGAGTTGCAAAGCCCAAGGGGCAGAAGCACCTGTGTGTAACACTGAGCACGACAGCTCAGCCCTGAAGTCCCCCGCTCAGTCGGTTTTCTGTTGCCAGGTCTGATTCAGCCGCACTCGGTGTCACTCACGTGCCGTGAACTCGTGTGTGCTTGCGCTCTGTGGGTGCTGCACACACAGCCGAGCGGCTCAGTGGTGTCGGTTTAGGTACTGAAAAGATGAGTGTGGTGGCACTTGCTTCTTGTGGATCTCACCTTTAATCCCTCTGAAAACTCGTTAGGATTGTGTCTGTAATAGTGCCTCCCCGGGATGTGATTTTAAATAAGATGATATTTGCGTATTGCTTTGACATCCTCGTAACCACACTGTCACAGAAGCACGGTGAACATATGACTTGCGTATTATGGTGATTTGTTGTATTAGATCAATCTTGGTGCAGGATTTCATATGGCTCTGAACCTTCAGACTGTCCCGCTAAAAAGGGAAGAAAGGCCTTTAGAAAAGTCGGAGAATAAGACATGTATGTATATGTATATATACGCATACAGATATAAATCAGATGCCATTTTATGCATTTTGACAGAAGATTCACAGCTCCCTTTTTTTCATACACAGAGGAGGAATGTAGCACCATTCCAAAAATGTCATGGAGCTATAATTTAGAGGTTAATGAGCTCTTGATCTATTGTTCTTGTCAAGCAACCACTTTTAGTTGGAGAGAAGTAAATTAGAGATGATTAGTCCCAGTAGTACAAGTTTTAGAAATGAAAAGTAATCAAGTAGCAACTTTTTTTAATTAAAATTCTGTCAGAATTAACATAAATTGTCCCTATATCCTTTATTTTTCCTTTCTTTATTACTAAGTTTTTTATCTCCTTAAGAGTTAACTAGAAAAATACACTCTCTCAGGCAAGTATCTATAGAAAAAGAAACAAACAAACCAAGAGACAAATGCTTTTACAGCACATGATCTGTAATGAATGATTAAGTAAAACACTTTGTGTAAAATTATGATGTTAATAATGATTCTGTCCCTTTTAATTTATTATATATTCTCAATCCTGGTAGGTTTGATTTTGATAAAATGGAGCAGCAACGGAGTTTGTGTGATGATTTTATTTTTAGAAATCCTTCTTTGAAAGAACAAATTTCCTAGATACTGCTGCTACTGTAATTATGTACAAAACCAATCACTCATTATAGTTAGGATACATTATCTTCTAGACAGATGAGGCTAAATAAGCAACACATTAATAATTCATACTGCAGTTCATTATGCATGTGTATGCATGCTTTGTAGCTGAAATAAGCACCTCATCAACCTGATGCCAACCCTTAAACAATAGTTCTGTGTTATTGCAGCCACATTCAAGTTTACGCTTGTTAAACTGCTACTTGGATTATTTTATCAAGCATTCATTTATTTGTGGTCCCCTACTGCAGAGAACAGATTTTGGAAGCTCCTTTTTTAAGTTAATGACTTGAGCAATGGGTGTTATTAATTCTCAGAATATTATAAACATGATTAATTTTCAGGCAGAGATGTATTATATAAGGATTTCAACTATGTCAACTTAAATGAGTCAATGTCAAAACAAATATCATTTCAGAAAAAATACTGTAAATTACGTGCTTCGATGTGCAGTAGCCCCACTCTGAATGAACAGTCCAGTATTAAAAATAACATCACAGGAAAGCCTTGGGTTAGGAGAACATCTCCATCCAGTTCTACTCAATGCAACATCTCTAGTCGTTTGTCCTAAGCACTGATAAGTGTTTAAACTCAAACGCTGTACTGAATTTCATCCACAGTAGGAACTCCGCTGGTATGAGCTGTATAGCTCCTTGGAGGCGCTGGGCCTTGTCTCCTCAAAGACTTGCTAGAAAAATTATGCATGCTACTGCAGTAGCAGAATGTTCTATCTTGGAGAAACCCAACTGAAATGTAACTTTAGAAGATCTGGCTAAAACCTTTAATTCTCAGGCAAAAACTACTGATAACCTGCTTTGGAATTTCTGCCGGCGAGAAGAGCTGACTCTGGGACAACATGTGTTACCGCAGGGCAGGATGGATTCAAAGGATCCACTCAGAATGATTTCACGGAGCTCAGATACCAATGAAGCTGTGAAAATATCAAAATGCGATTCATAAAGAGGGATTCTGTAGACCTGATCTATAATATAAGGTTTTACGTACAGCATGAGGTGAGGATTTAATTTCGTTGCATGAAAATATCTATGTTCAATAGACATCATGATGAACAGGAACTCCTCCAAATGGAGTCTTACTCCACACTTACATGAGTTCACTGTGAAAAAGCCATGTAAATTGTTGGTTTCTGATGTAAACTGGTATGAAAATAAAGAATCCGGTATTGTTTCCTCTAGCCTTCTCCAATAAGCAACCGGTGTGCAGTAGCAAGCAGTCAGCTGAGGCACTCCAGCCTTTCAGTAATCTGCTATAAAGTTCTCCTCCAGATGTGTAAAGCTCATGGTGTTGGATTTGACCTCCAGGTATGAACGCGAAAGATTCGAAAACGCGATATTCACTCTGCATAATTTTTGTATGTAAATTCTAATATGGTGAAACCACTTAGCACGATGTGAAGTTTAAGTGTTCTGTTTAGCATAATATAATGTTTAAGCGTTCTGTTAAAAACACAGCAAGGTGTTGCTCTACAGTTTTGCTGAAGAGGACTTGGTATACATCAGAACTGATTTTATTTGAAATTGTCTCCATGATGCTAATTAATGAACTCTGAATTGCATAAAGCACTTCAGTAGTTCCTCTAAAAATTAGTCTACTATTGCAACACTTACCTGTCAGCTTTTTATGCTTTAGCTGGAGTAAAAATCCTGAAGAACTGCAGTACTGAGATATCTGTCTGATTTGGCTTAAGACTGGAAGCAGTGAAGGATGAAGAGTATTAGAACATATTTATGTTACACAACAGGGAGTGAGATCGTGTCTCTCTCAGAGACTAGAGAGGGAACGCCGTCCCGGCGGGTTTGTTCACACGGCTCTGTGGGAAAAAGGATTGTGGCTGTCAGGCAGGAGCTGCGCTTGGGTTTAGGGCCATGCTACCACTGGGTTTTCATGAGAGCACTTGGCCATCATACAGCCCTCGCACTCACCTCCATAGCCACAAGAGAAGATACACCTTTAGTGGCCAAGAATTTGTGTGATAATGGAGAACTGAAAGAGTCCTGAAACTGAAAGAACTGAAAATGCAGTCTTTGCTAGGAAAAGAAGCGTTTAAGGCTTATGAACAAAATTGTAGAAGAATGAAATGTAAAAGGATTCAGAAGATGTTATACAAGACTGAACAGCAGACAGAGATTTCAGATCCTATGGCACAAGGCTGCACTGGGAAATGCAGAGCTTTACGTGTTTTCTCGGTATAAACCCTCCTCAGGGATGGCACCTGCTCTTGAGACCTCAGTGATCAGTGGTAACTGTCTAGAAATCAAACCCAGTTTTGCTGCTGACCAAACTGTCACCAGTATCAGGCCCATGATGAACCAGAGCAGAAGGTTAATGACAGTTCATGTCCCGTCTATATCTAAGGCGAGTGAAAACCTGAAGGACAGGAAAACCTAGGCATATTTTCACTGTCTTTCAATGTAAGTGCGTATAAGGCTTTTAGGGGTTAACCTGTCTCTTGATAAAAATAACTGTGTAAGGAGATAATTTTTAAAATACTTATAGATGTCTCTTTCTGCTTTGGCAAAAAAGTACTTGCTATTGAATAGACTTTGCTGCGTGTATTCTATCTACATAAAGTTAATGTATTCTCTACAATAAGCTAGAGCAATAATCTACTCACACTGAGTAATAATCCATTACACAATTCAAACCCAAGCTTTCTTAGATACTGTTATGCTTTTACTCACTGTATTTAATACATTTATTATAATTATCATTACTTTAGGAATAATTAAAGCAACTTTGTCTTTTTTTTTTTTAACAGGAAAAACAGGGAACAGTTTTCATACTGTATGAGGATCAGAAACGATGCAGATTGGGAATGATGTAAGTATCCCCTGTCAGTTCCACCGTGTGATGAACGGCTGGGAACACGCTTGATGTGAAGAGAGTGACACCATAGCGTGTGCTGGGACACAGGTCGGGAGGGAAATGAACAATCTGAGCACCACGCGCTCAAGGTCACTGACTGTCACCTACCCTTCAGAAAAGTATAATAACTTCTTGTAAGACTGACCTTTTGAAAAGTTTTAGGGAGGCTTTAGGCATTTTAATAATTAAAAAAAGAAAAGTACAGGAATCTGCTGAGATCAAAGCCTGCCTGCACTTCAGATTGGAGACCTACTGCGATTAGCTTGACAAGAGCTGGATTCACTGTCAATAGCGATCTAGCTGTGAGAGCACACGGATTAGCGCAGGCTTAACTTTTACAGGCAACGTTATTAAAAACCTAACTATACATGATGCAAAGAAGGTTGAAGTTAAATGCCTTTTTAGATTGTTCTTCACAAAGTGATCAATGGCAGTCGGGCAACAGCAGATCTGATAGTTTAGTAATTCTTTACACATACGAACCTCTCCTAAGAAGTCTAAGCGAGCATAATCTGCACTGAACCTACTATACACTGATTGAAAACTGCTCCTCAGAGAGAATTTTTATGTAAAGTTTACTGCCAGAATAGGATGTAATGAGTGAGGGGCTGAAACAGCCTGGTTTAGGTCTGTTCTGTATCCCTTTGATGCCGGAGCCATTTCATTAATGACCTGGATGAGAAAATGGTGGCTTCTAGTGCTGGATGTGACTGCAAGTATTTTGGAGGGCAGGAATAGAATTCAAAATGATCTCGACAAATTGAAGAAACAATATGAAAACCAGAATTACATTCAGTTGTAACCAGGTGCAAGAAATTACAGTTAGATAGCAGTAATGAGTATGAGGAAAAGGATTTGTGAGTTACAGTGGCTTACAAACTGCCTGCAAGTCATGACGTCATGATCTTATGGAAAAAGGTGAACAATATAACCTGGGAGACGTTGGAAGTAATCCTGCCATTCTACTCAGAGGGAGGCAATGGAAATGTTTAGAATTCTAGAAGGCATGACTTACAAAGCAAGACCGGAGGAGGCAGAAGTGAGATCTGCTAACAATCTTTAAGCACATAAAAAGCCGCTGCAGGAAGGAAAAGTCTGATTTCCATGTCTTTGGTAGCAGGACAAGAAGAAATGAACTTAACTTGCAGCAAGAAAAGACTCATGTTTAGCATAAGAAAAACGTCTGATGGAAGTAAAGAACTAATTAGATTGTTCAGTGCGGTTGTCATTGACAGTGTTTAGTAACAGATCAGACAAACCTGTGTCAGGGTGATGTAAGCAGCATTGATCCTGCCCTAGCACAGGGAATGGACTAAATGAATCCTAAAGATTGCTTCTAGGGCCCTGATTCTTTCAGCCTGTGCTGAGCTCCTTGCAGATGAGCTGTGGGTAGCATACAGGTGAGTCAGATTTGTTTAAAGCTTAGCTATTCCTATACTACACTGCACTGACCTGCAGTCACCATGTAGGCAGCTTATGTGATTGAGCTGGAAGGCAAATTCAAAAGAAAATCACTAAACAAGAAATTGTAAAATATCCACAGGAGCCATTTAAAAAGTGATGTAGGCATCTTAAAGTGTTCCATAAGCCACTAGATGCTCCTCAGCGCCCACTGATGCTGAAAGGTGAGCTCTTTCCTTCCCCGACCCCGGCTATGAAGTCCTCCTCCCTCCTGGCCCTCCTTTTGCACCATCTGTGGTACTTTTACACCTCTCCAGGAGCTGATTCAGCTCAGTAACTCAGCAGAAAGCTTTCTTTTATTGGATTGGTTTTCTGTGAGGCTAAGACAGACTCAGTCCGTAGAGGGGTATACAGTGAGTGTGGGAGTTTTGCGAGATGGACAGGGAGGAACTGCAGAGAGGAGAAGGACCTGCCCTTTCCAGTCAGTGAACTGTTGGGTTGGCTTGTCCCTGTTGGTGTGACTTCACTTTGTGAGCCGCGCACCTTGGAAAATGAAGTCCTCACGTTAGAGATACTGCATCCTACTTATATTCTTGCTAACTCCTTTGGAGCAATACATCAGTAGTTGCTCCCCCAGTAAGAAAAGTTAACAATACCTTTTGGATCACCAGCTTGAGTTATTAATGTATTACCAGAATACTCTCAAATATATTTGCCATACATTCTGATCCCATATTTGTCCTCCATGAGATTTTCAATGCAATTTCACTATCTTAATTTGGAAATACTTTCAAGAATGCAACGGTTTGATCTTATAAATCACCGAAATACCTGAAACATCTATGAATTATCATCCATTTTACTACACTGAAGATCTGTTGTCAGTTCTGGTCAGTAAATGAGGTACATTCTTCCTCAGCATAATATCCTGTTCTATAAGATCATACACATTCAGAGTCTGTATGTACCACCGAGAAACCAAAGCCTCAAAAGCTACAGCAATCTAAGAAATGCTGATACTGCAGAATTTTGTCTTTCAGATGTCTTTCACGAATTGTAGGCAGAAGCAACAGCTCTTCTGAACTAATCTAGGTGTGTGAAGTGTTCTACTGTCTCAGTCCTAACTCAACAGTAGCCTTTTACTTGGAGTAGCTGAAACCTTACCACTTACTTCTGCTAAGTTGATTAATAAAAATTATTTATTACACAAATCCGTTCTGTTGACAAGTTAAAATGGAGCCTCATCTTTCATATCTCCCTGAAGATTGCCACCTTGTGAGATTGAAAATACTCATTAAATTCCATCACCAGACAGGCACAAATGAGAAGGCGATTGTTTTTAAGCATGTGAAGGGAATCATTGGTAAACTCATTTGTTTGGATATCATTAACAGAACAATCGGAGAGGATCTCCAGGGGGTCCTCATGACCTTTGCTCGCAATCTCTTCATCATCCATCAAGAAATATCAGCACCTAATATGCAAGGCGAGACCAATTTTAAGGTGAGGTGTTAATTAACTAACGATCCTGGGTAATTTCTGTACAAGGGCTGAAAATACCTCATGCTGTATCATAAACAAGTGCTAAACCATTCCTTTTTTATTGTTAGCGGTATGTATTTTACAGTGTCTAGGTCAATATAGTAAGTCTCCCAATGAACCTGTTAGTTAAATTTAAGTTTGAAACTTTTTCTTTGAAAAGAGACATACTTTAGTGTGAAATTATTTGTAATGTAATGCTCCCGACTGTCCTTTGTAAGAGCAAAGGAGCTATTGGCACTACCTCAGACAGTTCTGTCACGATTGTCTCGTTTATTTTGAAGAGACACCATCGAGGTAGGAATCTTAAATTAGAAACAAACTTTTCATCTTATAATAGCTCCTTAGATTATTAACACTGATTTCTTTCAGGCAGGCAGCCACTGAGTACTTAATCCATTGGTTCACATCTTTCACCCCGCCATCAATTTCACAAGTCAATTTTGTTCCCAATTTTCTCTGCTCTTTGAATCTGCCCGCAGCGCCCATCCCTGTGCCCCAGAGGATGCTGTGGGGTGGTGCGGGGGGAGGCAGGACAAAGCACGGGGGCTCGTCACACTGGGAAGGTTCCCCCAGGAGCGCCCACCTTTACTCGGAAGCTCCTTTGTGCCGACCCTGCCGGCTAAAGGAGACAGTAAAGCAATAATGAATCCAACCCTGTGCCCCGCAACTAGCACTCATTACAATGCTGCTTTTTGATTCCAGAGAATAGCTAAACTTTCCGGAGGGAGTTCTCTTGCTAAACTATATCACCTTTAACTTTATAAAAAGTTTCTAAGATCCTGTCTGTAAGTGTTTTGTAGAAAGGTGAGGAGGAGCACTGTGTTACAGATTTGTATCTTAAATCACATAACGTAATTTATACCAAATTCTTTCCAGTGTTAATTCTGACTGTATTTCCTCTGACCAGCAGAGTGTGAAATTACAGTTTTAGAGAAGATGCAATTAAATTTCAACATGTTACAGAATAAACAAACAAACACCACATACACCCTTTTTTTTTTTTTTCTTCATATGAGGGAGTGAAAAGTAACCACTGAAGAAAAATATGAAAGGGAACTCTTCTTCATAGTGAGTTAACAATGATTTACATATGTGAAATAGAACACCTGTTAGTTAATTAGAAGTACAAATTGCAACAAATTGTATTTTTTATTTACCTGAGATTTGTACATATTTGTACATATTTACTAATAATTCCCCAAAGTAATAGTAAATTTAATTGGTGCATCATGTCCTGTGGAACACTGGTTACCTTTTCAAGGCAAGTACAACCAGCTGTGCATTTTGGCTGCTAGATTTCATTATAATGCCCATTAAATAACTTGTATTCCTTAAATCTGTTACAGATGGCAATTCAAGATATTGAAGCAATTCTAGGAATTACAGCAGAAAACAAACAGAAATTGGAAGAAGAGCAACCTTCGAAAGCAGATGCTCTGAAAGAATAGTTAACGGAAAATGTTTAAATGCCTTATTCTTTATGCTTCTGGAAGTGCTTTCTCATCTGTAAGAACAGGTTTGGTTTTCCTTCTGCATTGGCATGTGAAGTAATATTAACTGAGACAGTACATTTCCATGTTTTCTGACTGCGGTGTTCAGAATATCCCTTCTTTCACAAGAAAAAACTGCTGAAAAGCAGAGGATCTTGATAAATGCCACTGATGTTCATACTGTCGTTCCTGAAGTACAGTATCTGTTTTTAAAATCTCATTAACAGAATACATAGAGGGATCACGCTGTCTTTGTCACTAAATCAGACTAGGAGATCATACTCTATTGTAAAGAGTCCCGTGACCCTAAATTCCCTTTCAAACCTATTGTCTTCTAAAATACAGGCTTCCAACATGAAAGTAGGTCTAGTGTTCCTCTGCCTACAAATAAATACATTTAAATCCCACCTTATCAGTAAGGCCAGCACCCCAGATTCCTCTTCAGAACCAATTGTCCTTATTGTTATCATTCTGCTATTTCTTATCTACAGATTTATGCAGCAGTTGTTTTATGTTCACTTTCAAATGATGAAAAATAACAGCAATGGTGCTGGTTCAACAACAGATTCTGAGAGGACCAGTACAATTATACTTGTACTAGGATTCCCAGTATACCATGGCTTCAGCAGATCTACCCATCCATCAAATAGGTTCTGTATTTCAGATACTGCTGACTTTTTTAATCAGAATTGCTGTGCACTGTTATCTTAAAGGACAACAGTTGTAATTGTAAAATTGTCTTTGTCGTTCAAATCTCTAATCTCACCCCAACAGACAACACATTTTAAATTTTACTATAGAAGAGTGTGTCTTCTCCATTGGATGGGCACTGCTGTCCCAAGCATGGCAAGTATCTTTGAGGTTAATTCCCAAAAAGGTCAGGCAAAAAACAGTTTTTAAGACAATCAATGTGTGACCAAGCAGTTGCAGCAGATCAGTGTCCAGTTTTTCCGAAGCCCAAGTTTTCAATCCATTAGCTTTAAACATTACCTTTGGTGTTAGTCTTTTTCTCTTCTACTTCGGTCACAAAAGTAATTTATTGCAGATCAGAATGTTTGCATATATGCTGATCCCCGATTCAAATAAAAGTCTAAAAGAATATGTGCATTTAGTTCTTGTTTGGTTGGTTTTGTTCCTTTTTTGAATGCAATCTCAATATCGTCTTGGATTTGGATATTCCAGAGCCCAGACAGATTTTTCTAATGTGAAATTTAGCCAATGAATGACCTTTCTGGAAGTCTTTATTCTATATGGTTAGAAATGAAAGTAACAGAGGTATTTTTGGCTGTGGTAGGTACAACAATGATCTCTCACTTGTCAAGAAATAATATGCCAAAAAGCACAGTATAATTGCTTATTAGTTCTCCCAACAGGGTAATAAGATATATTTGTTCTCTGTTCTACTTTGAGGGGCTGCAGAACAGCATCTTGTTCCGACTCTCTCCTCATCGCATTTATAATATACTCCCTCTTATTTTACTGCTAAGAAGCTCTTTGTAGATCTCTCACCTAGCTTCACATCCAAGCTATATAACGTCCCAGTTTGGTCAGTAGAAACAACGTTCTGGAGGAGAAGGAGGCATAGGAGAGCATGGCGGTATCAGCCTAGGAGTCAGTTAGTTTCTTAAGGGTTAAGGAAAACTAAGCCTTGATCCAAGCCAGAACAACATAAGGTCTGAGAGGCTCATTAGTTCACTGGCACTTAATAGACTGCAGTGTCCTAGGAGTAAATGAAACCTGCACTTCCTTCTGTCTTTGTTCTATTCTGACAAAAGAAAACTGTACCTGTTTTTGCAGAGAACAAGCGATCTGAAAGTTCCCGTGGTGAGAGAGATTTCTCAGTATGTGCAAAGTGTGAAATGTATTTTGAGGAAAAAAGTTTTTAATTACTATTAACACTTCTGAGCGTTGAGCTGATGGAAGGATTAAACTGCTTTACAGTCTCTCACATTCGACTCCCATGCTGCTGGTGCCAAAAATATATTTTTTTAGCAATACAGCAGATATAAAATGAAATTATAATCTTTAAAAAAAAAGTCAGAAATGTAGTAATGATTCTCCTGTTCACACAACTGGATTATTTATTCCCACTCACTTAATAGAGTTCTTGAACTGTATCTTGAATTTTAGCACTATTTAGAACATGATCTAAACTGTGAAGAAAACAGAACAAGAGGGAATCCAAAGATAAAAGGTGGCCCGGGTGTGGCTGCTCATCAGAAATTGCCAAAGAATTCTGAAGCTAAGGACAGCAAAAGCCCAAGCTGGTTCCGCAGCTGCAAGGTGTAGTGGAATGCTGGTGGAAAGAGATGAGGGGCAGTGGGGTTTGGCATCAACTGCAGAAGATGCAGACAACTAAAATAAAGGCGTTGTGCTTCTGATGCAAATGAAGATGTGTGTTCAGTTGACAGCACTTCATGGATCTTGTTTTTGCAAGAACTGACACGTTGTCTGAGGCACATGTGCTAGTCATTTCAGGTCATTCTCCTGAGAGAACATTACCTGCAATTCATACTGGAAACTGGGTCTTCTTTTTTAGGTATTTGGGCTTAAAGCCCTACAACAAAAAAAAAGGGGTATTCAGCCCAAGTTTCCATATTTAGAGTGACAACTCTGAGCAGAGATCAAAAAAGCAGTTCATCAGCACAACCACTTCCAGATGTATTCTGAAATGAAGTATTCACCCTACCCGTCTTCTGAAAGATCTCCGATACCTCACTCAAATGGATAGTTCAGGAGAATTTATTGCCTTCCATCTAGGTTAAGGTAATGAACCCCTGGAATGAACCCTTGTCCTCCTTAGGACAAGAGGTAACGGGCACAAACCTGAACATAGGAAGTTCCATCTAAACATGAGGAGGAACTTCTTTACTTTGAGGGTGGCAGAGCACTGGCACAGGCTGCCCAGAGACGTTGTGGAGTCTCCCACTCTGGAGACATTCAAAACCCGTCTGGACGCTGTCCTGTGCAACTGCTGTAGGTGACCCTGCTCTGGCAGGGGGGTTGGACTAGATGATCTCCAGATGCCCCTTCTAACCCTGACCATTCTGTGATTCTGTGAATTTTAAAACTAACCCGATCCTCAACATTTCACAGTGGTTAGCTAACATCACTTTGCATTTAACAAATCACCAATCATAGATTTGATGTACTCCCTGTTATACAGATCCTCTGTGTTTCATTTTAGACTACAGATTTTGTTACAGCAGTCAGACACCAAAGATGAGGAACTACAATCATTGACAACCCTCATTAATGTAATTTAATATATCGTCTCAACTGAAGAATGGTTAGACAGGTTTTTAGCTTTATCCCAAAGATGTACACTTCGGGAGACTGTTTTGATGTAAAAATGATCAGACTATACCAGAATACAATGAACAGAGACCTAAATAGCGCAACCAAATATTACTAACAGAAGACATTTGGAAGAATGCCTCATAGTAGTTCCAGCCTCATCTTTAGGATGTTTGGTTACGATACTCTTGAAGTATGCAGTGTTTTGCTATGCATTTGTAAATATATATGTTATATAATATAAATATTTCTAAATGCTACTTCATTCCATTTACAGTACATGTTGTGCAAGTAGAGGTGCATCTGTGTTCTCTCCACCAGTGCAAGGTTACACTGCCAGAGGCTCAGGGGTTTTTCCCTTCTTGCACTTTAAACGCTAAGCGCAACAGAAGGTTAACTGCAAAATATCTTGAAATAAATACTTTTAAAAATCAAAGTAACTGTCACATGTCTGCTTTATAGGCAACAGCTTTATAGGAGGTAATTTTGACCATGAAATGTAACAGCAGAATATCAACCTTAAGGCATAATACATTAGTTCACCCCCTCACCATAGTGAGCCACAGTATTCGATTCCAACTTCTCTTCTATCCTCAGTCATTGTTGCCACTAATAAAGAAAGATATTAAAGATCACTATATGCTCTATTAATTATAGGAAGGTGAACTTGAGTCAAATTTGTTTCTGACGATGATTAATAATTACTGGTTCTACACACATGTAGTACATTACAGTAAATAAACAAGCTACATTGTTGGGTAGTAATTGATTAATTAGCACATTCATACTACATAGCTCAATGGTTTAAGATTGCTGAGTTTGAGATATTGCTTGCAATTATTAAAAGGAAAAACTTGTTTCCATTTCTCTGCTTACTCTTCTGTACAGTCTCTTTTTCTCAAATAGACTGTTTAATGGTTCAAAACCTTAGCTTTTATGTAGAAAAAAAAATCGTATCATGGAATATTGGTTATGATTTTTAAGGGTTTCTCTTCCAAGGGGTCTGACGCTTTCAAAGAACTATTTTTAACCTGACATCGCTGTCCGATTCCACCAGTTTCACACAGTTTCTCCCGAGGGCGCGTTAACCCGGTTGATGCCGCAGCTGCGAGACGCGCCGGCAACACACCGGCCGCTCCCGCCAGCGCGCACGCTGCGAACAAAACCATTTCTAAAAACGTAATTGCCCGATTCTTTGCGATATTCTCACTCGCAGTGTGGAGCGCAGGGAGGGAGGCGCGGCCCACCTGCGGGCCCGTGTCGGGCAGGACGACACCCCCACGCACACCCCTCGCTCCGCGGGGCCGCCTCAGCCGGCGCCCGCCTCACCTCAGCGCGGAGCGCTCCGGCGCGGCCTTCCCGCCTCCCCCTCTGCCCGGACCCTCCGGCAGACGCGCACACCGGGCTCCCCCGCTCTCCCTCGCACCCACAGGCGAGGGCGAAGCCCGCCACTCCCGATCCCTGTCCCACAGCGGCCACCGCCCCTGAGGTGACCCCACCGCCGCCGCCGCCCCTTCCCGCCCTCCGGCGGGCCGCGGCCGGCGCAGGCGCCGAGGCGGCGCAGGCGCGGCGGAGCGGAGCCGCCGGTGCGGAGTGGGTGCGGGAGGCGGGGGGAGAACCCCGCGGGATGCGGGCGCTGAGGCGGCTGCACGAAGCGGTGGTAGGGCTGCTGCTGTGGCGGGGGGCAGCTGTGGTGCCCCGTCCCGCCGCCTCGGAGGTGCTGAGCCAGCACCTGCGGCAGCGCGGCCTGCCCCACTGGACCTCGTACTGCGTCAAGTACAGCGCCGTCCGCAACGACCAGTTCGGCCTCTCCCACTTCAACTGGCGGGTGAACGGCGCCAACTACCACATCCTGCGCACCGGCTGCTTCCCCTTCATCAAGTACCACTGCTCCCGCGCCGCCCCGCAGGACCTGGCGCTGCAGAACGCCGCCTTCACCGCCCTCAAGGTGCTCAACGCCGGTGAGTCGTGTCCCGGGCCGGCTCCGCGGCCTCCCCTCAGCTTACCTCGCCGGCTGCGAGGCGGGCGGGGAGGCGCTCCCCTCGGCTCTTGCCGTCCGGCGGGCGGAGTGAGGCGGTTGAGGCGGGCGGGCTGCGCCCCTGGCGGGAGGGGCGGCCGCGGGAAGGCGGGGGGGGGGGTGGCACCGGGAGAGGGCTGAGGAGACAGCGGCGCTGGCGGGCGGCAGCCGTGTCCCCCGGAGGCGGGACCCTGTGAGCGGGACCCTCCGTCAGCACCGCACCCCCGGAGATGAGCGGGGCCGCGTGAGGCGCCCCGTCCTCCGCCCCCGCCGGCGGGAACCGGCCCGGCTGGGGAAAGGCTAGTAATTAAAACGTCCCCGTCCTGCCCGGCGGCTGCGAGAAGGCGGAGCCGCACACCGATCCTCTCCGGGGTTTTCTCCGGTTCGTGTTTCTCTGTCCGGTTGTGAGAGTGAAAAATTAACCCGCCTTAAAAGCAGGCGCGCGAGCGCTTGTGACTGGAATGGCTTAACGTCGGTCGGTGTGGAGCGTTTTCCATCTAAAAAATCTGCGTTGTGTTACCGCGGGTGAAATTCTCTCCTCGAAGCAAACAGACGAAGCAAAACAGTTTGTTTTCTTGCAAAGTGCCTGGGCTAATTTTTCGTATCTGACGTACGGGCAGTGTCCCACGCACTGGGGGACCGGGACCACGCTTCAGCCGCAAGTGCTGAGGCAATATAAATAAATGATGATGCTCTGTCGGTACCTTATTAATATAAAAAATGCATATGGATAAGTTTTGAAACACATCATTATTCAAAACTTAGTATATAGATACAACACTTACCTAAGTGGTGTCAGCCGCATAACTGATTTCATCAGTGTCTTGTTTTCATATGTCATTTAAAAAAATACATCTCATCGGCGTTGCAAGTCTTCAGTGACTTTCTACAAAATATTTCTGCCAGTCTTCATTTTTTGATCATTCCAACTGACATAGTGAGAGAATGTAATCACAATCATTGCTTTCTTAATAATGACTTTAAATCTGATTTTATTTTTCCCTCCCCATAGTCAGACCTCTTATCTTCCCCATTTTTCTCGCAGCTACCCTGCATGTTTCGTATTTAAATGATTGGCAAGCGTGACTAAAAAATCAACTCGTCCCCCTCCTCTGAGAATCCAGCTTAAGCACTTGGGTAACTTTAAGCACGCTAAATTTGGTGTTTCTGTACCTTACTGAATTCAGGGCCTAAACCCATCTCTGCTTTTTCCCCTGTATGAAGAAAAATATTGTTGTCTGGATTAGATGGGTAACTCGGCAGTGCTAAAAATTATGGCACTTTTTATATATAGACCTTTCTCTTCATTCCAATTTTGTTGGAGTTGGTAGTCTTTACTGATCTAATTTTCCCAAGAGCAGCTTCACGTTGATCTATGAAGTCACTGCCTATTTTCCTTCCTATCGGTACTCCGACACACAGCCCAACTCTGAACTAATAACTAAGTGGATGTCCAGGGAGTTTGTGTTTTAGTGATATTAGATATTATCTTTAATCGGTAGAAATCAGGCTGTATACATGACCATATTTCACTTCTTTCATACTGCTATCCTCCCATTTTCCTTTTCTACTAATTCCTGCGTATTGCTGCTTTTCTTAAGCTGCTTTCTGAGTCTTGTGTACTTGATACACGAGACATATTATGTACTGAGAGCTGCTTGTAAGCATTTCAGTAAAGGCAAAATGTTAATAAGGCAGCTTTTACAGGAATGCTTTTCCTCTAATTTCATTTTGGAGTCATTCATTTTTACTATTATTAGGCGATTTTAATTTTCCTGGCTTGCTGTCTTTGTATGTAACGTGTTTTTGTCTTTTCTTAGGCATCCCAACTTTACTATATGGAATTGGCTCCTGGTTCTTTGTCAGTGTCACAGAGACTGTTCATACGAGTCATGGCCCAGTTACTATTTATTTTTTAAATAAAGAAGATGAAGGCGCAATGTACTGAAATCATGCCCTCAAGTACCTGTCATTTGGTGGGTTTCTGTGTTACAGCTGCTACAAATATCTACTCCCTTTGACTAAAAAGAACTGAAGGCAACTATTTGTTCTTTACAGTGCATTCTTTGACTTAACATGCTGTCTTCAGGAAGCTTCATGGACTTTTTGGTCACAAGAGATTTATTTTTGTGGAGGTCAGTAAAGTTGAAAAAGTAGAAGCCTTGGGAGAAGAATTAATATTTCTAAGGATATTAGAATTTGGAAGTCAGTGACTAGTACCACTGAGCAAGCTTGTGATAATTTAAAGAGATACATCTGCCAACTTAGAGAACTGAATTGTAGCATGCGGGCAAGTAAACTGTGAATACATGAGGCATTTTCAGAATGTTACAGAAAAGAGTAAGCTGCTTCAGTTTAAACTTTGGCTAGATGTTCCACAATGCATTAATTGTCATAGTTGCAAACATGTTTGAATGAATCCATGGCACTGAGTATTAACAATTGCCTGGAAGACTCTTTGGAAAAATACCAACCCAAGAAGTTAAAAATGGCTGTATCACATTTCTTCAAATTATATTTAAATAAAATATCTAAAATATGTATTATGCTTGTATTTTTTTCAATTCTTAAACTCCAGATACTGGCTTTTTTTTTTTTTCCTTTTGGTTGCTTTGTAGGTAAGGAACAAAACCTAAGGAATCTAGAAGATTTAGTCCCCTGTGCTAATTTACAAATTGTTGATATTTTTAATTAATACAGGAGAATGAGGAGAATACTACCCTCATTTTTTTGATGCAAAATAACGGATTTCTCCAGCTGTAACTGAACACAGCTGTAACAGGTACATATAATGATGGAATGACTTAAATTCAGTTGGAAACCTGGGCAAAGAAAAAGATTTTAAGGAATTACTTGGATAGTGGAAATATGGAATTATTGGATAGTAAGTTCAAACAACAGAGACACCTGTACAGGATATATTACTGGTGCTTAGTTTTAGTGCCAGCAAATAATGCAGTCTATTCCAAATCCCATGTCTGGAGACGTATGTTGATTATTCCAGTTTTCATAAGTAGGAAGATAAATGTAAAATCGGTAGGTGCGGTTTTTGGAGGGTGATCACTATTCCTAAATAAATGATTATCAAGCTATGACTACAGTATAATTTCATTTAAATACTTTTTTACTTAATTCCAGATAATGGAACTGTTTCCCACTTAATGAAGCAACACAAGTGTGTTTTCTTAAAAGCAACACTAAATAACACGTTAATTAGAGAAGCGCTTGCACTGTTCTGTTTAATTTTGGAGAGTATTCTTGACACAAGTTAAATGTGTCTCAAAGATGAAGAGATGGTATTATAGGAAACCTAATTAATAATGACTGTTAGCATTTTTCTAGAACTGATTTTCACTGTATTGGATAAAGCTAAATAACTGCAGCTCATAAGTTTAAAGTCAAATACTGCTCATTCATTGCCACGGATCTGCTCGATATCTTGCTGTAGAGGTTTAGTCTCAATGCAAGGTTGATAAAATGGTTTTTAATTACCAGACTATAAATACAGCTCTTCATTGGAGTTGCACCTCCACTCACTGCAGCTTGTTTGATTTCTGATAATGTGTACTGCTGACTTTGCTTACCTGTTTTTCAATAAATGCAGGCAACGTGACTCCTTGTCCATACAGTGATGGGCAAGTCTCCTTAGAGAACATCTTTGACAAACTACCCTATTGATTACTGCAATTCTGTGCTGCTTGCAGCATTAAATAGAGACTTGATTTCTTGTTCAATGATCTCACTGTGTTAACAATTAAGCAAATGTAATATTTTCTTGTATTACATGAAAATCAATAGACCTCTTGCTCTTATGAAGTTGATCATGCTAAAGGATGAACTAGAAGATGTCTGAGGGCAGAGTGCAAATATAGTATCATTTGTTCATTTCATTAAGGCTCGTATGTGACCCCTTACAACACTTAAGAGGGAAAATATGCTATTTATAAGGTATAACGCTAGAGTTATTAGATCATGACAAAAATAATTCTCAGGTGTGATAATGTCTTCAGCCAAAGGTAAAATACTTCATCTGGCTTTCATTCGCTCTTTGCTACAAATACCTACTCCTTAGTGTCTTTTTTTATCACTTAAGTTTTGGCCTGAATGCAAGATGGAAATGTTGAGGGCCAAGAAGATCCAAGAAGATTCGTACCGACTTGTCTCAAAAATTTCTGTAAGGCTCAGGGGAACGTGGGAATGGCGAGGAAGGGTGAGTATGCAGCGTGTAGTTCTCAGCTGATCCTTTGCTGCTTTACCTTTCTAATGCCCATCACGAAAAACTCTTGCCTTGTGGCAGTTGGCTCCTAAAGGGACACTCCGGTGTGAGGAGAGTGGGGTCTTCTGTTGCGGAGAAGTTCGAATGCTTGAACTAAAGAGTGTCCTTGAAATGGGCTTTAAAGATGAGCTTCCAGCAGTTTAATTGTTCAAAGATGCGTTATTTGCATGTGTAGCACCTAACTGCTGCCTGTTGCCTGTAAGGTCCTTTCAGGTTGGCTTATAACCCCGTTGCTTTGAAAGACAAACTTGTAGGGAACGAGGCTTTGTTAATTCCTCTGGTCCAGATTAATTTATTTGTAATTGTTTTAACTAGCAGCTTCCTTTTTTTCCTATGTATTATACTATGCGTATTTTGTGTATGCAACATATACTAATGTTGATACTTTTTTTTTTTCTAATAGATGATTGAACTATAAAATGACCCTTCTGACTTTTTACGGATTTGATCTGTGCCGTTTCCATTTGAAATAACGTGTAGTTTATCTTGGAAGTCTTGCCTTAATTATCTCTTCACTGTATTCAAGAATGATGTTTAAATGAGTGAGAGATGACATAAAAAGGCAGAGAGCTTTGTTTCACCTCGCTTAACAACTACTTCAGATAAATGAAACCTTAGTCTAAACCCAGAGGATCGGGTAGCTACTTCTTGTAGCAGTCTTTTTAAACAGTAATGACTATTGGGGGCATCTTACCCTAAACGAGCGCTTAGCATTACATCTTACCTAGGTCAATGGTCTCAGGTATCTGAGTTAAACTGTGTTACTGTAAATTAATGGAAAATGTAACTGCGCTTTGCTGAAAGATCAATGTCCAATAAAGGCTGCACAATCAAATCTTGTTGCAATGATTGAGGTCCTTAATTGCCTTTCAAAGATAAGGTGGTAATCAACATAGGTTTAACTGATCTTTTTTACCAGTTCAATTACATGCTAATGACTACAGCCAAGTCAGGATCTTTAACTACTTATACTTATTAAATCTTATGTTTGTTGTGAAAAATTACTTAAGCCACACAATCGATAAAACCCAGCTCTTAATTACTATATTTCACTTTTATACCTTTTTGTATGTTTGACAAATGTTTCACTAGAGACTGTGTAGCACTAATGATAGTACCCCAAGAAATACTGCTTTCTGTTACTGTCTACTCCTCCGAATTATGATAACACATGGGTGTTTTTATGCTAGTTTTAAGGAATTTTTGTGAGTAGTAATGCAAACATGTTCTAGGCAGCTCATTGTACTTTAATATTTAAGTACTTAAATACTTTGAGTAATCTGCTCTCGTGGACGGTGTCCCTGCTCAGGGCGGGGGGGGACACTAGATGATCTTTCAGGTCCCTTCCAACCCAAACCATTCTATGATTCTATGAAATATCATTTTTTCCTTTTTACTACTTGCTAACCTTCAGGTGGACAGTTTCAACTTGAAGTTCTTTTTTTCCAATGTAAATTAATACTAGATTTAGACACTAGTAAGGATTGATATTCCCAATGGTTTATGATCAGGACTTTCACATTTTCTCAAAAATAAGTTGCTGTGTCCCCTTCTTGATCCCCGTTCCTTCCCTGGAACAATATCCAGTGCTTTTCTCCAGTTTTCAGAGAAACTTGGAGCCAACTGACCTTTCGTTGACTCAAGCACAAGTTAGATCTGTCCTCAACTTGCTTTGTGTGGTTGACCTACCGTAATTCTGAGTGCGTTGCACCATTAGGTAGAATCTTTGGGTTTTTTTCCTTTGATCTTTTGCATATTTGTGCTTACTCTTCATGCAAAAGTTGGCAGGCGTGAACAGATCTCAGTTTCTCAAGACTCCCTGCGAAACAGAGCACCAGTATCCCAAATTTAACAACAGAAGGATCTGATGAAGTGATGTACCTGTGTTTGTATGCAAGTCTGACCTCCCAGGCACACTGGCTTAGGCTTGCTAGGCTCACTTGTGCTCAATGAACAGCATGACTACTGAAAATCTGTAAAACAATATGTCAGTAACCTTTGCCTTAATTTGAGTCAATCATTTGAGAGAAACCGTCAGTACTTCCAGAGCTTTTATGGGAAAGTACAGCAGTATGAGCTAATTTACTTATTCAAAGCAGTTCCAACTCCCTTTTTTTGTCTTTTTTTTTTTTTTTATTTGAACTGCTGCGATAAAAGAAGTTGAAGGGAAGGGGAATGATGATGTGGAACTTCAGGAGCTCCTACAGGAACATGGAGTGGAGGAAACATTCATTCTCTGCCAAATGTACTGAGCAAATGAGAGACTTTAGCAAAACCAGCCTCAGTGGAATAGAAGGGGTGGGGTGGGGTTCAGATGGAGAAGGATAGATTTGGTAGGAAAGATGTCTAGAATGGGACTGAGAATGAGCAAAAAATGTCAGGTTTTAAGAAGTTGCTTGCCTCAGCCTGGTGCTCTTCAGCAGTAAGTATTCTCAAACCTATTGATACTCCCATTATTCATGCTTTCTGCAAAAGGAGAACAGGAATCCGAGTTCATCTTTCCAGCGCTCAAGCGACGTGTTACTGTGTTTTGTCATGGACAGACTTAAAATTTCTGATTAACAGAATTTATTGGAATCATTCTATAGGCAAGAAAAACGAAGTTGAAAAGTGTGACTTGACTAAATAGTGCCCTTCAGTCATCTAACAGCTGTAAAAAGATCCTGGATGCCTAAATCTTTTCGCAAACCATAATTTTAGGTCTCCCTGATGCATGTTATTATTGAATGAAACTTAAGTATTTCTTAATAGTTGAATGCCCTTAGGCCTCTGATTTAGACCAACTTTGCCTGAAACAAAGGAGATTTTGCTTCATGCATTATTTACTTTGGCTATTTAATTTAAATTGACTTTTGCTGTAACTCCTTAATCATCTTCACTTCAGAAAAGTAAGTTAATAATTCTGAAAGTTGTCTTGATTTCATCCTAAAATATACATATTTATGGAAGTAGATGTCATGTTACGTTTTCTTGGGCTGAATTGTTCAGTTTAAATGTAAAAAGAAAAAGTGGCAGCTTTGGCATTACAACAAGGGGAATGTAGAATAAAAATGGTCACTAATATATTCCAAGTTTATTTAAAAGATTTTTTTTTGCTTTCTAGAAAATAATAAGATGTTATTACTGTGTTTGCATTTAAGGCTTTTAAATAAAGCATGTGTGCAGTACAACATAAAAATTTGCATTAATGATTGGGCACTCGATGTCAATTACTGACCTCTGTGAATTAGTAAGTGAATAAATGCAGCTGAAATTTAGAGGGCTAATGTATCACAAAATATTTATTACTCATAGATGAGTGTAGTTTAACCTTAATTATTTATGCTAATACATCATAATGTTCTAGCAAATGCAGTGCGATATGTATTTAGAAAGTAATGATGTCCATGTAGCGTGAGAGCTTTCTGCAGCAGACTGTAAGAGATCGTGATTTTGTCTGAGTTCAAGTTGTAAATGATCCAGATTATTAACATTTTCAGTGACAAAGCTCTCTTACAGAAAACTCAAATATATATCTGTTCAGCATTTAAAAAAATAGAGAGGAAGCCACTAAGGTTGAAATGCTGAAATACTCTGTTATAATTTAGGCAGTTTAGATGCATTACGGTTGCTGTTTGCTTGGTAAGGTAGAATACATATGGCTGAGAGTGGTGCTATTACCAATTGCATGACTTTAAGTACAGTTTATGAGCCCTGCTCTAGTTCATTATAAAACCAATTTATTACTTTCACTGGTATTAATAATCCTAATAGAAGTAAAACTGTAAAACATGATTAAAAGCAATCCTTCAGACAAAAAAGTCTGATCAAGGAAACTTTCAAGTTTAAACTGTAAATTTCAAAATAGAACCACTTTTAAAGAACACTTGAAATTTTTGAACAAGATTATAAAATACTGCAAAGTCAAACCTATTTTTATTCTTACAAGGAGAAAGACCGTTAGATATGATTGTTACATGCTTAGTGATTCATGGGTCTGGTTATATACATGCTTTGTGATATATGAATTATTTAGTAAGAAAAATCACAATAATTTTGTTGTTAGTCAAGAATTTATAGGTTGACAGAAAAACAATTATGCAGCCCCTGAAGCTGGTCTGATGGGGTAGAGTAACATCATTAACCATACTCAGCCATTTTTGCTCAATCCAACTGGTATAGTTTATGTTGTAATTTTTCAGTAACAGTGTATCATATCTAGCCTTTGAAACATGTATAAAACATGCTTGTAATCTGCTTTATTTCAAAATGTGTTCATAATTTAAAGCAAAAGCTAAACGTTTAATAATTCAGCCTAAATAAGTTCACTGGTGTTTTTTTTTTTCAGTTCAAGATGAGTTTACTATGAGAAAGAGTTTTAAAAGATCTATTTGAGGCAGGATTCTGCTCCCACTGAATCAAAAGTAAGATCAATTTATTTCCTGATATTTGGTTCACAGGCAGTCCTTTGCCTCTTATTCCAGAGAGCCTGCGCAAAGCGTTTCTGCCTGTTCGAGCCTGTGCAAAATGACTGCAAGGGGTAGCGGGAAGGCACGGAAGGAACACAGCTGGTTTTCTGCAAGTTTTAATGCGGATCTTAATCTATACGTGTATTGATCAAGCTGGTACACTTGGGTGATTCTTTCCTGGGAGGTGCATTTTAGAGAAGAATATGTTTAGGAAGTCTGGACACTGTTGACCTACTTTTTTCATAAGCCTAAGGGAATTCAGTTTGCTGCACTCACTGGCAATCTGGAGATGTGGGAAGGAATAAAAGGTGAATTTCACTGTGATATGTTATTTTATCAACGTATAAAGTTATGTATTAATCTATTTAAAAAACGAAACAAACATGAAGATGTATGCTACTAAAGCAATGATCAGGTGCCGTTTTCTCTAGGAAATGCAGATCTTATCCTTTGTTATGTGTGATACCGATCTAGAAACTGGTACAGAGAGGAAGCAGAGATGATAAATTGAATTTAGTGAACCAAGGACTGGCGCTTAGATTCTGCCTCCTCTGAGTCTTTTTTTTTATACTATATCAGAATTACATGTAATACAGTGCAGTACTGCTAATACAGTATTTCAGAATATTTTTAATAGTTAAAATGTTGAATAACTTTTCTTAGCACATGTTGTTAATGAACGTTAACTATTTAGTAAATAGTAAATGCATGCTATTCTGATGTCATAGCTGTTCAAATTCTAGTGGTAGTGAGGTTAAAATTGCCCAGAGATGCTCAGCAGGAGCTATAACGAAAATGCAGGTTTTCTGACTCTTTCCTCAGCTTCCTTCCTGTACCTTGTTTCTACCTGACGGTCTGAGCAGAAGACTTGAGCAAATTAGCTTTGGGTCCTAATCCTGGTTGTAGTGAGCTTCAACTCCTCGTATGGCTGAGTGCAATTGGCATAATGAACTGCTTTTGTTTCCACTGAATATTTACAATAGGCATATTGTAAGGGCTGTTATAAAAATAGCACGTATGTCAAGAAATGCTGTGTAAAGAGGACTATGTAAGTTCTAAGCACTGCATTTTTCACCTGCACTGGCCCGATTCACTCCTCTGAGACTGAGCTCACACATCCCTCCACCAACGGCAAGGAAAAGCTCCTCCATACAGGTCCTGGGACCTGACCAGAATAGGGCCAGTGGAGTCAGCTCTTTCTTTCCTCCGTCTTCTTTTTAGGGAGTCTTGGTAGACGGACTGAAAACTTCATTATATGATGTCTGCAGTAGTGAAAAGATAGAAAATGACTTGTGTTAGATAACTTCCTTTGCAGTGGGAATTAGAGAGGGAAACAAGTAATAACTTATTTCCTTACTTTTTGAGGGCCTTGCAAATTATCATGATAACCATGTTCCAGGCAATCAGTGGGGTACAGCGTTTCTTCCCTACTGCTCACCGGTACTCCCATGAGATTCCACAGCACGGCAAATCTAATAATTTTAATATTAGTCTGTGTCAGCATTCTGCTTTTCCTTGAAAACAAACATTTATTTCCTTTGCGTGGCCATCTCCAGGTCTCCTCTGTCCTCTCTAACCGCAGCGGAAAGCAGCAGAGAGCAGCAGCAGACTGCAATGAGACAGTTGGTCTTGCGCTTGTAGCATAAAACCAGCCTGGAAGTCTGTGGCACTGATGGAGGATACTTCCCACATGCAAATAAAATAGAATTTATAGAAGTCATGGGCTTCTTGATCCTCCTGTAATTAATTGTTTCTTTGCAAATTTTGAAACAATATATTGTTTCTTTGCAAATTTTGAATGTTATTTCATTGTGGATAGACAGTAACTTTGGATACGTAATTATAAAGAGGAAATCCATGCGTATTTCTTGCTGACAGCATGTCATCTGGATTTAGTGGAGAAAATCAGACTGCTTAATTATTTTTTCCTGTGGCTTTCTGGAATTCTTGAACTTCCTGTGTCAGAAACTTTTAAAGAGGAGATTCATGGGGCAGTCAACGCTGAACTTTTAAGAACATTTTGTGATACATACTATAAAATACCTGTGTTCTTGCTACACAATTTTGCCCCCATCATTGAGGAAAAATATAGATTTTGGTGAAGTTCTGTTCTCATAGAAGAAATTCTGCAGGATGATAAAATAAATATTGACTATTTGTTTCAAGTGTTGGTATAGTTATAATGAAAATTTCTTACGAAACATGTGCTTGATGTGCTGTACTTCTTAAGACAAAAAACCTTGAAGTTTGATTACAGCTGCATCAACACAAATCAGAATGGGGGATTAAGGTTATGATTAGCCCTGGAAAATCTACATAATATTTATGCAAATTTGGCAAATTGAGTTGGTTTTCCCAATAGTCTTGTAAATGAAAAAGACATTTTAGAAAAATTGCGGTTCTATAGAAATTCTATGATTTTGTATCCTATTCTTTAAAATTTAATAGAAAATGAATCTGATTGAAATGAACCTGACTGAAAGGTATACAGGGACTGTAGGTAAAAGGTTCATTTGAACAGAAAGATGTCTGTGTGGGCAGGACCAATCCCTTAGATACTTAGGAGTTGGGGCTCTATTAATTTCTAGCGTAGGAACCAAATTATAAAGTTATTGAACAGAGAGAGAATTTATCTCTGCTAATGGCCATTGAAAGATCCATTTTCTTCTAAAGCTCAAACAATGGAGAATTCTAGTATGAGGAAGCTTGAAGATGTTTCAGGAATTAAATCAAATATACCTTACATTTCCCCCCCCTCTAAATTGATAATATAACTCAAATAGTCGTTTGTCATATATCATAATGTGAGAGATTGTGATAAAATGCACAGATCAATACTCTACAGTAGAGATTAACGCTCTTCTCCCACTGAAAAGAACTGGAAAGTTTTGTACCGCAGAGCTGTACGGAGCAGAGAGCCTTCCCTCTTAATTTCTGTCAGGCAGAAAAAACTTTTTTTTTTTTTTTTTTTTTAATAAAGCTGCACAAAGCATATGACAGCTCGTGACTGAGGTAGAGATGACATCGCTGTTGCGCTCCGGCACATACCCGATCCTTTGCGCTGCTGGGGAAGTTGGACATGAGCTGTTAATGGGGATTTTCTTTCCGAAGAGCTATGCTTTAAAACAGATTGTGTTTCGAACTGGACTGTTTTCAGCTGCACCACTGAACAGACGTGGAAAAACTCTTCGATGAAAGAATTTTAGCCGGATGTCAGCACAGGAGGCATTTAGCCAAGTATTCTGTAATTTGGAGACCGAGCGAAGTGTGTGACAGCCATCGGCAAAACTGCTTAAATACGGCTGTTTGGACGTCGCAGGGGTGAGCGGGGCACAGAACAGATGTGTTCCCGTGTGTTAGATGGAATAACCTGAAGCCAAAATCCCCAGGAGTTCCTGAGGAGAAGCGGTCACTGGAGGGGACCCCAATTCATTACTGTGAGTTTCGAAGACCGGCGGCGCTGGGCACTTTCCGCACTTTGTAATTAATGCGGGAGTCCGAGCCTGACTCTGACTGACTGCCGTCTCAACAGTGGTCTTCCTGTTAAAAGCAGGTGACATAACGGGGAGGAGGGAATAATTAAAATCGGTGTCGCCGCAGCTCCCGCCGGCGGCCTGTCACGGCCGCCGCCTCCCGCAACATGGCGCCGCCTCCTCTCCCTCCTCCCGCAACATGGCGCCGCCTCCCCTCCTTCCTCCTCCCTCCCTCTCTCTCTCCTCCTCCTCCTCCTTCTCCTCCCGACCCCTCCGTTTTGGTTCCGGGGCAGCGGGTCCTTCCTGGCGGCGGGGCGGGGCGGGGCGGCGCAGGCCCGGCTCCGTTCGGCAGCCCCCGCGGCCCGCAGCAGCATGTGAGCCCGGCGGGGCGGGGATGCTCTGGCTGCTCTGCGGCCCCTCCCGCGCCATGGAGAACCAGGCGCTGGTGATCCGCATCAAGATCCCCGACGGTGGGGCCGTCGACTGGACCGTTCATTCGGCTCCTCAGCTGCTCTTCAGGGACGTGCTGGTGAGTCCCAGCGGGGGCGGTGGGCCCGGGACAGCCCCTTCTGTGGTGGCCCGGGAGGAGAGGGGGCAGCCGGGGCGCGGAGTCTGCGGCTCCGTGAGCGTCGACCGGTCCCTCAGGTCGGGCGGGGAAAGTGGTGACAAAAAACCTCCCTGGAAGGCGAAAGGTGGTGGTTTGTTGTTTGTGGTTTTTTTTTTTTTTTTTTCTTTCAGGGACGGGCTTTTTGCTGTTTCGTCTCTGCACCTGAAAGTTTTAATAGGAAAGCGGTTCTGGCAAGAGGCTGACAAAAATCACGGGTGTCGGTGCTCCCCCCCCCCCCCCCGTGCTTTGGGGGGTGCAGCAGCTCGGGGTGGTTTTGCTGTCGTGTGTGGGGAGCGGTGTCCAGGAGGCCCCGAGCGGCAGAGCAGCCCTGGGGTCACCTGGAGGGTTTGGGCCCTCGAGGGGCTGAGCGTGTGGTAACGCCAGGCATGGCGTGGCGTAGGGTCCCAGCAGGGTTTGGGTTGGAAGGGACCTTAAAGATCATCTATTTCCAGCCCCCCTGCAGGGACACCTTCCGCCAGACCAGGTGGTAGCTAGCCTTGGTGGCATGGGGCGGTCGCAGGGCATGGCTGCAGAGCGATTTAAAAAGTTGTCATTTGGAAATTAGTGCCTTGGCTTGGCCATGGTAACCGTGCGCTCTGCACGTGGGCTGGAGCTGTACTTGCTTTTGATGCTGTTGCCCATTGCTGCGCTATGGGTTTGATGCACCTCCTTTGCCCCAAACCGCCCTCAGCCCCCACCGGCCTTATCTTTTCCCTCTCTGCACATCAAGGATCCTCTGTTTACTCAGAAATGGCAGTGGATATTTATTCCACTTACATTTTCTTAATTGCACCCTTAGCCCAAAGCGAAGTCTGATCCTTGTGTGCAGGTCATACTTATTTTCTTCAGGATTCCTGAATCTTTCCTACCCAACACGTATCTGCTAGAGATTCCATGTGCCCCTATTTCTCTAAAGAAAAATCTTCTAATCCCACAGATCACGTGCATATTTAATTCCTTTTGTTGTTATTGGTGTTGGCGAGAGATTCTGCAGATTGCTTTCAATGTGTTGCATTTTACTGAGAAGACATGTGGGGATTAAGGGGTTGATTTGCTGGAAAACGTTCAACGTTGGCCGTATAGAAGGTCTCAGAGGTAATTGGAGGGGATGGCAGATGTTCCAGTTTTCATTCTTCCTAAAATCTAGCATTATCCAAGACTTTCAATAGCTGTAGGAGAGAGAGCAGAACTTTTGACCGACCAGTGAGATTTTTGGGAGAGGCAGTTTCCCTTTGGAGATTGCTGTGAGTTTCCAGGGGTTACATGGCAAGCCTGGGGCAACCCACTCTGCCCTGCAAAGACAAGTGGCATAAATCTCAGCCAGGTTTATTCCACATCCTGCTTCACATTTTCCATTTTTTTCCCTGAATAAAATGAGATAATCACTGATGCTTGGCCTATCCTTTGGCATTTTAGAATTATTGGAAACTTAAGTTTGGTTGTATTACTTAAAAGTAAATAGTGAAATGTTGTCAGGTTGAGGGCATGGCTTTGCAAAACCATTTTGCTTTTTAGTTTTCAACCTTCTTGCTTCAGCATAAAAGCAGCTGGGGGCATGTGGGCCTTAAACTTGAGCTGTATAGTCTGTTTAACAAGTAGTTTGACAAAAAAGTGCTGTTGAAGCTTAAACTGTGTATGCAGTAGGAACCGAAGCCTATGGTTTTCTCTAAGCCTGTGGCCCTACAGGGGTGGTGACCCTACAGGTGCTCCAGGAGTCTTCGTTTGGGGCGGCAGCGAGGTTTGGGGACCTGTGTCTAAAGCTGGAGAGGGCTTCAGGCAGCACAGCTGTAACCCGCTGGTCAGACAGTATCTTCCATGTGAGACTGTACCTGCAGTTTCTGTTGTAGCTCCTATAGCTCTCCATCACGTTGGAGCTGGAGCCAGTGTATGACTTTATGACCTGAAGTTAAAATGAACCTGTGCATTCAGTTGTGATACAATACTAAGAGACAACATGCCTTTTTGGAGTTGGATCACAAATAAGCAGAAGTACGATAGTACAGCTATTGAAGTAGCTTCCATAGGCTTTACCTGTATTGATTTATTAGTTGTATCAGGGCAAAGTACTGAACTGGGCCTCAGAGATACCCATAACCATACCCTGCTGTGAGGAGTTTTGAGTAATTACCTCCAGCATGCTGAGAAGAGAGCCTGACAGATCCCTCAATATCTGAAGTGGTCAGTGGAAAATACGGGACCTCGAGGAGCACCCAAAGTTGTCAACACCTGCGGTAACCTGCAGTCAGGTGGAACTGATGCTTCCTGAGAACTGTGGCCACTTTAAGTGTGGAAGAAGTGAATGGGTAAGGGAGGACATGTCAGGCAAATCTTCATCTTGGCAGGTCTCAGGTTGGTGAGGACTGTTTTTCACTGCTAATATATTTAGGGAGGCAGTTATGTAGGGTATCTGTCATAGAATAGGCATCACAAATCAAAGCAGAGGGACTGTGATATTAACGGGTCATGCAGAGTGTTCTTCCTACCGCTAGACAGGCAGTTCCCGTGACTGGGAAGCCTCGAGTTTACTTAGGCAAATCATCCCCCCTCAAAGGCCAAGAACTGCAGGCAGGCTTGGCTAATGCAGCGCTCGGCTTGTTCTGCATCGCTGTTGAAGTCACTGAGAAAAGAGGAGGCTTCTGACTCTTCCCCCTGTACATGCAGTTTTGATGCTCATCTTAGTTTAGTTGTTTGTTTGCAGCTGTCTAGCAGATCTACTGGACTTCTAAAAATGTATTTTCCCAGTTAGGAGCAGGTTGAGCTTCCTGTTTTGTGGCATAGCTGGTAGTTTTTCCAGTCAGCAGGTGACGGTGAAACATGACAGCAGCACACATCGCTAGTTTTTTTACAAAATCCCAGTTTCTGTGGTTGTACTCACATTCAGTGGTCATTGATGTTCTTCCCAAACTTTGGTGATGTTTGTGTAGGAAGCTCTGTACACTGAGGCAGCCACGAAACATTTGGTGGTGTCCATTGCCTGTGCTGTAGGCACTGCTACCCCGACCGGGCACAGCGGATGAAACGGAGCGTGCCCTTGAGCAGCTGTTTCACTTCGCACAGCAGAGCACTATGGAGAACCTCACCAGGTGGGTGCCCCATGCATGCTGTTCGCTTTTCTGCGTGGCGCAGGTTGAGATCACTGCGGTAACAGTGTTCTGAGAAGGTGCAGCTGCTGCAGGTCGCCTGTGGTTCTCTTCGCCCAGCTCCTCTGCAGATGCAGGTCTATCTTCAGCTGACTGCGTGCTGAATTGTTTCCACCCACTGCTAGAAGAATATGAATGGTTCCTGGGTTGAAATGTCCCAGCTCTTTGTCGAGTGAAAGTGGATAGATTTCTGCATCAGGTCACGGATGTGTTGGTGATGATAATTTTCAGTTACCCACTGTTTGGCTGTTGCATTGAGGGTAGCGGTGACTGCAGCACCTCCGTCCTAACTGGAAGTGTTGGATTACGTATGGTGAGTCAGTAGGTGATGACACATTTCTTGCCGTCAGTGGAAATATCAGATGTGGGGATGACTGGTGTTATGACAGTGTTCAGCTGGGAGCATGGCCATGCAGTAGCACCATTCGATGATTGTCATTTTCACGTCAAAACCCCCTCGCCTGTGGCCTGTGAAATGCTGAGAGAAGAAGGAAGTTTAATAAGGTCTGATCTGTCTCAAGGCCCTCGTTTGTCTAGCTGATTGTGTTTCAGGAGGTGCCGTCACAGTATGCACATGCACTTAATTTATCTGGTAACCACAGAAATTAAATGAAGTAAGGCTCCGTAGACTGAAGTGTGGGAGATATGGCACTGCCTGTGGCTGTGGGGAGCCGCGAGCGTGGCAGGGAGGGCAGGAGTGGGGCTGACCCTGTCTTCTGTTGTCCTTCTGCCTTCACTGTAATTTCCACTCACCTGGTAGGCAATTACAGAGAGCTTATGTGTTAGAGTATCAATTAAAGATAGCGTGGAGAATTGAGACATTCCCTACGAAGGTAAATTACCAAATAGTAATAATTTGGTCAGACCCCTCTGTTTCCCTTGTTGTCCATCTCTCTCTAAATTGAAGATGCAGGAATGCAAGGTACCCCTTTTTTTCTCAGCTCCTGCTGCTTGGGGCATAATTGAGCTCTGAATAATCCCCGTAGCTTGCCCTTTTTAGGACTGTTTAACTCTCTGTGTGGTGCTGTCCAGAGCACAGCAGGCTGGAGCCTGCTCCGTGTACCTGTAGTCCATGTGGATTGATGGGAAGTACCAAACTGCGGAAGCATGTTTGCCAGCCAGTCCCAAAACCCAGGTGCATACCTCCAGATCTGTAGCATCAGTGGGAACTGGGGGCTTAGGGGAGCCTTAAATCAGCTGTGTAGTAAGGCTGTTCTTCCTTCTAAGGTAGGTCCCATATTCTGCTTTGTATTACGAAAGCCCCGTAAAATTATCTTTGAGAACAGCAAGATTTCTTTAAACGTTATTTTGACTAATTTAGCATCCTGGAATTGTGAACAGCATTGTGAATACAGATGAGCAGGATTGCAGGATTTCAGGCTGGCACACATCTTCCGTTTGTAGAGAAGAAACTGCAGTATAGAGTCTCCTGTCCATCGCTGTAGAATAACCTGTTGGAGTCCCGGAGTCTGATACTCAGTAAATAATAAATTTCTTAAATTTCAGCTGCTCTAATACGGTCTCTTGGAGGGGCCTTCACAGGTACTAAACTATGTATTCAAACTGGAAAACCTGATAGTGGCAGGTTGGTGCTGGTGCTTGGCCTTAACTCGGTAGGACAGTGCTTGACCTGTGGAAGCAGCATTGCTTGTAAGCTTTAGGTTAGGCATTTTCTTGATTGCTTTCCTAAACTAGAGTGCTACGAGCTGTTCTTCATGATGTCACTTTAAATATGTTCTGTGTATATCACCTTTGCAGACCTCTAAGTTCCCAGTAGTAAACAGATTTATTTTAAAGGCACTGCTAAATGAATTACAATAAGCTTATTTTTTTTTTCATCAGGCTGTCCAGATTCATTTGCCCTAACTGTCACTGGAGTATTTAAGCACTTGGTGTTAATTCAGGATAACTTCATGATGTCATACTGAGATAAAAAGTTTTAACTGAAATAAGAGTGAGGGTTTCAATATTTACGCTTTTGTTAAAGGCAGTGCTTTCACATTTTCTGCTTTCTGAGAGATAAGTGCTCCACAGCTCTTCTGGAGAGCAGATTTGATGGAGTTCTTGTTTCAGCTGCTGTTTCCTGATTATTTTTTTTCCTCTTCATTGTTAGAGGCTTTTCAGTTTTGTAAGATAAACTAGAAGCTGTGGTGTATGTGAGCTGGCTTGAACAATGTCTACAAGTCATAGTATTTTATTGCTTGTGATCTCTGTTGTGATAGTAGAAAATCATCATGCATAATCTGTTGAAATTTAGAGTAATCCTTTAAGCTTGGGTCACTGGGAGGTCTGCTGAATGTTTGAGCATGGAAGTCTTACGCAGCTGATGAAAATACTATGGTAACAACACAGTAATAGTGTGATTTCGCTCCCTCTCTCCCACCTCCTGCAAGGCTAATTTTTCTCAGGTGCATCTATTAAATAGAAATACTGAAAGTTGACTAGAGCAAAGTTTTTGTGGCTGTTGGGAGAGTTTTCTTTTTAACTATTTACGCCATAACTGTCTGACACTAAATTCATGTGCTTAGTTATTACTCATTTTAAAGAATCCAAATATATAGAAAAAGTTATTCTGAATAGGAAAAAAAAAATATAAAAGAATTTCCCATCACTGTGTCAGTGCTGTCGCAGTTTTGGGAGTCTTAGAGCTTTCCTAGCAGACATTTGGGGCTGTCAGAACTATCTCTGTGTCAGTGGCGTACTCAGACACTTCTTAAATACAGTTTGTAAATGCCCCAGAACTGAGGTCCTTTTCTGAAAACAAATTTGAAATCCATTTAGTGGAAGCATCTGTGTCTTCATAAGAATGTTTTACAAGTGGCTTAAATATAACACAATTAAAGTGTGTTTGCTGAGGAATTTTCAATGTTTAACTCATTTAGAACTAATTAGTTAACAGCACAGTCTTCTGTTTAGGCAAGATTTTAATTTCTTGTTAGGAGCAGAGGGTACAGCTTGGCTGGCTTTTGACAGAGGACCGACAGAGCTCTCAATCCCTGTAGAAGTATTTAAATGGAAGAATTTTTGTTGACGTGACAATGTTTGGTGGTTTGAGGTATTTTTTGTTGTTTTGGTCTTTCCTTTTTTGGCTCCGCAAACTTACAGTCTACATAATTAGGTAAGCTGTATTGCACATCTTTTGTCTTTTTGTATACAATTAATAGTTTAAATTATGTACTATTGAGTTATTTTAGCATCTGAAATGAAAAGACAAAATGAGAAACTTTTGGAAATATTATGTGCTTCAGTTAGCTCTATGGAAATCTTTAGGTTGCTTTTGCTGCTTTCTCATTGTATTAATTGTGTCTTTTTGAAATTGCACAGAATGTTTAATTTCCTACTTTTAGATTAATGAAAAAAATAGAGAAAACAAAAGTGACAGGACAGTGATCACTAAAGCTTTCATACAGGGGGGTGCTGAGCACCCCAAGATGCTCACAGTGTATGTGCTACAATAAATATTGTCGTTCATTAATTTCTAATCACTTTGTGACATTGTCAGTGGAGAGATTGTCTGACATGAGAAATCGGGCAGCAGGAAGGAAAAAACCATGCTGTGCATTTATGCCGTGCCCTGACATGACATATTGCAGCCTCGCAAAGGCTGACGACAGCACATACCCAGGGAGGCCGGGATGACTTCAGGCTGAGCAGAGGTTTTTCACTGAATTTTGAATAAATGCTGTAGGCAAAGACTTAAAAAACAAAACAAAACCAAAAACATACACACATAAAAAAAAAAAAAAAAAAAACAAAACCAAAAACCACAAAAAACCCCCAACTAAACAAACACAAAAAACCCCAATCCCCCCAAAAAACCCAAAACCAAAAAACCAAATCAATGACAAGAAAAACCCCAAACAAACAAAAAACCCCTCTCCTCCTCTCAGTTTAGTTGTACAGGAAAAGCTTGTATTAGCATATAAGCAAGGTGTTATGATACTTGTATTAGCATGTTATATGGTTATATATTATTAGCATATTATTATGGTGTTATGTATTAGTATACAACCAAGGCTGGATGTTACCTTTCAGGATAGTACTTCCACTTCTTTGGGTATTTTAACCTTATTTCCTTGAGGACAGCCAACGTCTTTGAATCTGTCTGCCGAGTTTTGAAGAAGTTTAAATTCCAATTAAGAATGACAAAAGAGCCCTCCAAACTTTCCGGCTCTCACGGCGCGGGGAGCATCTTGAGACGCAGTGCTGCTTTGCGAGGCAGCAGCAGGCAGCTTGGCGCAGCTGCTGCCGCTTTCCCGGGCAATCGTGGAGCGAAAGCAACAAAAATTCGTTCAGTCTCACAGCTACTGTTTTTAATTCGTGACGGCAGCCCCAAACCCACCCGGAGCTGGTTGTTACCCTGTTTTTCCTGAGCTGCGGGCAGGGCAGGAGATGGAGCTGTGTGATGAAGTAACCTCATGATGGGAAGGAGAACCGGGGTAGTTGTTTGGAGGTGGTGAGGAGGAATCGGAGTGATGTAAGCGGAAGGACTGAGAGAGAAAATGTGCTTTCTCAAGTAAAAAGCTATTCGTAAACCTCTGCTTTTATGATTCACTTCGATAAGTTAATGTATGTTTTTCTATGACCTATGGAAAAAATCGATTCTTTAAGCTGCAAGAACAGACAACACTGGCTTGTTTGAGATTATGACTGAGTTATTTGAAAAGAAAACACTTTTCCTCAAGGTAATGTGGAGAGGAAGGAGAAGAGCATCATGATTTGTACTGATTTGTGTTGTGTGTTAAAAAGTTTATAATTTTGGGGCAGAGGCGAGTAGCAGGTCTTTAAGTCTTCAGCCTGCAGCTGGGGAGTGATTAAGATGATTTACTCTAAATCATCTCAGGCATTTCCCATTTGATATATAGCTAATTCTTCTTTACCTTTTAGGATGTCATCGGTCAAGTTTTGCCAGATGCAACAACAACAGCATTTGAGTGTAAGTATGACTTGTATAAACTGTCTCCTTTGTCACATTATAGGGCTGACATTTTTTAAATAAATAGTGTTTACCTTCATTATATGTTACAGTTAAATATTTATGCATTAATGCAAGTTTAATGATGATACTGAACTAAGCAATATTTTATTATTTAATCACATCTTGAATGAGCGTATTTCTACAATATAGCTTTAATTACCAGCCTGACCTTACCGTGCTCGCTCTTCTCACTGCAATTGTATTGCTTAAATTAAATTAAAAGTATAAAGTACCTGTAGGTCTCAGTTTAAAATTTTAATCCCCCATTGGAAGAAACCAAAAGAACAGCAGCTTTTACAGAAATATGGTATAATGCACAGATTTTGAAGCAAATATAGCAGCATTAGAAGTTAATGTTTCCTTATTTGCTGGAAGGGCTGCTGTGTTTTTAGCTTTCCTTTTTTCCTTCTGCTGGGCTCAAGTTAAAGACACCATCTTCTCTGTCTCCTGTGCGAGAACGGGAGGAGTCGGTAACTATGCAGCTGTAGCTTCTGGAGGAGGTAGGAGGGCCGCAGGAAAAGGCTACCTGGTTAGACTTGGGCAGTAGCAATAACTTCTAAAAGGCCGTGTGGGTCTGGTTGAGAAACTGGAAAAAATATGTAGGATCTGAGCAAGGTGTACCTTGGGGTTGTCCATAGTGGCACTTACAGCTCGTGGAGATGGTGATATTATGCTTTTGCTGAGTTAGGAAAGCTCTCGGTGGTTGTTAGTGCAGATGTAGGCCTATATCTGCTAATATCTATTTCAGCTTTGTTCTTTGAACCCTGTTTATTTTTTACTTTTGGAGGGATTCCTGGGGGATTGTCCTATCTGGAGAGCAAGAAGCTGCAAAGGGGAGTCAAACATCTGTATCTTGGGGGATAAGATGCCTTGCTAGAGTTTTCTTCCAAGTGGAGGAGGACTCCTGTTGTTTCCTTTTAATTTTTTTTTTTTCTGCATATCTCTGTGTTTTTTCTTTGATAGAGATGAAATAGCAAGAAGGAGCTGGAGGGGATTAGATGTGCTGTATGAGTAAGGTGGTGATGCTGAAGGTGAGAGAGCAGACAGAACAAGATAGGGCCTTGTATTCCTATTAGCATTTCTCCCTTTTTTAGAGCTTTATGGATACTTCTGCATCTAGATAATCAAAGCAAGCATTGTTTTACGGTCCTTCAGGTAGTATTTAGACCTTTCCACTTTTCTTTTTATATGTTTGTGGTTTCCCCCCTAAAAGGCCAGAAACCTATGAATGGAGATTGTAAGTGTTATTTCTCTGTAGCCTCAGCATTTCTCCTGCCCTACTTTTTAAAACAGGACTTTCTAAAGAGACCGGGCTCCAGACCTTGCTTTTTTTTTTTTTTTTTTTTTTTTGATTTGTTAATATTTTTTTTTTACATACCTCCCACATCACGCATTAGCTTTGTTTGAACTTCATGCACCAGTAGCAGTTGCTGCAATCAGGGCAGTAGCCCATATTAATGGTACCATGTGTAGAACTTTCCTGGAAATACTTATTTTGTTGTGTCTTCTAACATCTGCTTCTGTGCTTTCAGTTCATGTCTCTAGTCTGTCATTTACATCTGCACAAAACCATTTCCCCTGCCATTTAACTGGCATCTAAAATATGTTATGTATATTGATGCGTGATTTTTCTGGTTACTTTTTCCATATCAAATGCCTAGATTTTACTGGCTTAAGCTTCGTTCTCACCTGCTTCATTGCTTCTTCAGATGTGGATAATTGCCATCCAGTGCAGGCTCCTCTACTGTTTGTTTAGTTATTGTTATCTACAGTGTACCATCCATTGCGGCTCCTACCTGGGGCTGCACTTCTCCTACTCTTGGACCTTTATGTGGATTTCAGCATTGTATTACACATCGCTACAAATAAAATCGCTAACAACATATGGCCTGTTATGATCCTTTTATCCAAACTCTGCCATTTTGTATATTTGTGACACACTGCAGATTTTGTGAAGATTGCTTCATAATATTTGTTTACCATCTGCTGCACTCTATTCGGTATCTTGCGAGGATTTCTTCCTCCATTTTAAGTGACATTAGCAAAATCCAGCCAGTACGCAGGATTTTTTGGTTCTACTTTTGCTTCCCTAATGTGCTGGAAAATCGTATTGCTGTGCTCTAGGCAAGTAGAGAAGCCTGGAAATCTTTCTGAACCCATGTGGCATATCTAGCTGGTTTTTGGGCTGTGCCCACTTAAATGTCATGGTAGGATGGCAGAAGATCTCTGCACAGATATGAGAAATAGATATTTTATTTTTTTTTTTTCCTGGTTTTGCTCTTTAGAAGCATTGACTGGCTATTTTAGATTTGGCTTTTTTTAGTGCCAGGTAACATCATCTGCCTTTTCATCAACATGTTTTTAATTTATTCTCTTTGTACCACTGTCAGGAATTGTGCAGTTCTGAGAATTTCAGAGTTAATTTCCTAATCATTTGAAATGAGTAATATGTGATTTTTTTTTTTTTTTTAAAAATACTTCTTTAGTAAACATTTTGCAAGTGGGCTCTAAGAGTTTCCCAGCGTGGTGGGTTTGGGGTTTGTTTTTTTTCTTTCTCTCCCCATTTTTGGTGGTCCCTGCTCAGTTTGTTCCCTCAGGCCTGGCTTGTTTAACAGCTTTTCTCTCCATGTATCTGTGTGTCTCTGTCGTATGTTTCCCCTCTTCTGCATTTCACTCTGATCCCTTCTTGTTGATGCATGGTCTTCCTTGTGTTTGCTATTCCAACAGCTGCTTCTTCAGCCTTCCTTACTCCGTTACACACTGCGACTGGGACTTGGGTTTCGGCCAGGTAGCAGTTTTACAACTCCTCAAATGTTTCCAGGCAAGGAAGCATTCAGTTTCAACTCGCTAACTCTTCATAATCTTTTCATCATTCATGACTCGCTGCAGGCTGGTAACCCTAGCAAGTCGTTCGAGCAATCTGGTGATTCACCAGTTAAATTTCCATGAGACAAAGCACTTGTAGGACATCGCTGTGCTATTGAGTTCCTCTTCCAGCTTCCATGTTTCCAGTGTCCCATAGCTCTCTTCCAGTATGTTTTTAAAGTGTAATTCTAAGGGGTTTGTGTTACTTTTTTTTCCTTCTTATGTGTCTCTTGTTGTTTTGTGCTCTCTTCTGAATTGGTTTCTTGTTATAGAGCCTCAGAAGTACCTGCTGGGTTTTCAGAGGCAAAATGAACAAAGTCTTTTTCTCAGGTAATTTTAATTTGTTGACTCGGGTCTGTTCCCAGATTCTTTGCAAAAGTACGAGCAAGAGTGAGCTTTTATCCAGGGACATCATGGCACCTTCTAATACTGATGCCATGATCGCAGAAAGCATGTGTTTTGGAGCATGTCTGTAGAGATGGAGACAGACAGACAGACTGCCCTGGCCTCTGCTTGTGTCCTGAGCTGGTCAGGAGCAAACCTGCTCCGGTCCCGAAGCCGTGTAAATGCACTCACTCATCTCCACGTCCTCACCCTTTGGTATTTCACAGGTGTTCAGAAAGCGGTATGCATGTCGCTTCTTGATTTCCCGGTGCTCATTAGCTCGGGCAGAGTGCTTTCCCTTTGCAACCATAGGGCTTTCCGACCAGCTGGCTCGCAACTGGGAGTATGGGCAGAATTGTCCTGGTCTGTCTGTCCTCGTGTGTGTGGACATGTCCTGACACACTGAACCCCGTCAGCTTTCAGTAAGAGGTGGGTGTCTCGGGCCTTTTAAATATCCTGACTCAAATGGGCTCCTGTGTTTGAGATTCCCCACACTAGATGTTTTCTGGCCAAAAAAGGCATGCAAATTTGTCAGCCATTCTTTGGTATCAGTTGGATGTTTTGTTGTTGTTTTATTTTCAAAGAGGTCCCTGTCTGAAGGCAAAAAACAAATGTAAAACTGGGCTGTACACCAATGTACTTTGTTGGGTTTTTTTTCTTTGTCTTTTTTTTATAAGTATCTATTTATAAGATGTTTAAATTGCAGCAGGCAAAAAATGGAGACAGATCATTAGCCCTTCCTTTCTTCCCCAAAGCTAGAGCAATAAAAATAAATTAACATTTTGTAACTGATTTGGAGGGTAGGGCTCTTTTCCATTCCTCTGGCGAGTGGTGCAACTCTCCCATTGGTGAAAGTGTACGAGCTCTTCTTGAGGGCCAGGGCAGGAGAGGACGGGGTGGACACGGCTCCCATCAGAGTGGAGGAGCTGCACGGGGTGGACACGGCTCCCATCAGAGTGGAGGAGCTGCACGGGGTGGACACGGCTCCCATCAGAGTGGAGGAGCTGCACGGGGTGGACACGGCTCCCATCAGAGTGGAGGAGCTGCACGGGGTGGACACGGCTCCCATCAGAGTGGAGGAGCTGCACGGGGTGGACACGGCTCCCATCAGAGTGGAGGAGCTGCACGGGGTGGACACGGCTCCCATCAGAGTGGAGGAGCTGCACGGGGTGGACACGGCTCCCATCAGAGTGGAGGAGCTGCACGGGGTGGACACGGCTCCCATCAGAGTGGAGGAGCTGCATGGGGGTGGACATGGCTCCCGTAGTGGTGGAGGAGCTGCACGGGTGCCTCAGCAACTGCCGCGTGTGACACTGGAGCGTGTTGTTGCACCAGCTGGTGCTAATGGCGGGGATTGAGCCCCCTGGTAAACCTGCACCTGCTGAATCCCGCCATATGTCTTTGGAAAGCCTATTTCTCCTCCAGATCTTCATATTAATAACTCTTTCCAAATGCCTTGCTCTGCTGGAGCCTTTCTGAATCTTGCTGCCTTTCCTCTGGTTCTCTTTCTACAGCAGCCTCTTTCCTCAGGCCAGAAGTGCCGTGTCTGCGTGTTTGCGGCTGTGCCCGAGCCGTCATCACGAAACCGCGATTGCCTGGTAGTGCTGCTCGTGCCTCCTGCTGCCGCTGCGCCCCCAGTTGCACGGGGAGCAAAGACACAGACTGGTCTTGCTTGTTCACAAACTTCTGCCTTTGTCTAAACCCCCCTGTATAAATATTGCGGGTTTGTGTCCGCTTGTAGGTTACCGTTTTTAAGTCGGCATTGCAGTGTTGTGAAGAAGCAGAGATGCCCAGGCATTTGTAACAGGGATGGGGCAGAGGGGTGGGAGGAACTTGACACAGAGCAGGTGAGTTGAGGTGGGGCTGACAGTAAGACCAGAAGGTGTTAGTGGGAGGAAAACAATTGATTTATTTATTTTTTTTTAATTCCTAGTAATTCTGATGAAATAAATTGCCAAAACAACTCTATCTGGGAGGATCAAAGCATGCTCAGAAACTTTACTTTCTGTTTGCTGTGTCGAAGGAATACCTTGATGGGTTCCAGCGGGGAGTGTTATAGCATGTGTAAGGTTCTCTGCCTCTGGGGAGGCTCTGGCAGTAAAAGAACAGTTGAGAACGTAGTTTTGAGCATTTTGGTTGTGCCCCCATTTTAGATGTTATTGTAGTCTTTGTTAATGTTTGGAGTCATCATACATTATTATTCCAGAGTACCTGTTACCTGTGTAGTTGCATTACACTTTCTTCTTATTTTTATTTGCTTGTAAAAGCCCAGGTAAAGAAACTTACATATTAAAATTATAAATGTCCTTTTCCGTTGTTCACAAATGTAATACATTTCTTTGTTAGATGAAGATGAGGATGGTGATCGGATTACTGTCAGAAGCGATGAAGAAATGAAAGCCATGCTGTCCTATGTAGGTATAGCAAATGCTGTTATTTTCCATGTTTATCAGTTTGTATTTTTGCTTGTATGAAAGTGTTAACGTAAGCTGCAGTGTTCACAGTACAATATTGCTGTATTAAGTTCACAGAATAATATTCCTGTATTAAGTCTAGGTGTTTAAAATCTACATGACATGAGATATGTGGACATGCTTGACTTTTAAAAAAAAAAAAAAAAAAAAAAAAGACGACATACACTTACTGATCATATCATAAACATTAAGAATAATGCATCTTAATGACTTTTGCATTAGGTATAGTGCAGGCTAAATGGACTATCAATTTCTTGTATTTTTTATGCAGTACTTAAAGTAACGGCTCATTAAAAATGAACCCCTGGGCTCTAAAAATTTTTCAAAATCTACTTTCATCTGGAGACTGTTTCACCCCTCCTAACAGAAGAGTTTCATTGTAGCTGCAGGCTCAATATTCACAGAGGATTTAAAGACGTATTTTCTGTTTTTTAGTGTGAGATATCTGTGTGTCTGTGTGTGCCTTTATATACATAGATGTGTGTAAAACCTCTGTTTAGGTACCTATAAATATAAAGTCTGTCTATAGACATAAAGTATGCAGTTACTTTTTGAAACAAAATAATTTGGATGTAGCTTCGGTGTGTCTTTCATGTTGCAGATGTAAGTGAAAAAAAATCATTTGTTTCCTTTCAAATGAAATTGATAAGCAAGAAAATAACAAATGGGTATTTTCTCTCTAAGCCAGCTGGAATGCCGGTTCCTTATAAAGTGCACTTCTTGCTATGCCAATGGTCTTAGCTGGGCACTTAGCGGAAACAAGCCCTGTTTTGTACGAGTTGTAGGCGCTTTTGGTGGGACTTCATGGCTCGGTTCTGTGTAGTCTTCCTCCTCTTTGGTTTCCCGTAACGGAGGAAACAGAGCAGGGACGTGCTTGGATCACCTACGCCTTGCCCGAGTCACTGCTTCATGGGTTGCTCTTGAGCACGCATTCTCTAGTGTTTGGCAAAACGACGTCGTTTTGCTGTTGGGAAGTTAACACATCAAACTATTGATGTTTCCTATGAAGGAGGCTCATCTTTCAGGCTCCAGGAAGGCTTCCTCAGTAAAATTCTGATCCTTTTGATATCTGCAGAGACTGCACTATTTCTGCAGCCCAGCACTCTTCCCTCACGAAGGCTGGGGTGGATGTTGGTCACCTGGAGGTCTCTTAGGAGACCCTGGTTCAGAGGGACCTTAGTCATTGCCTATGACTTAATCCTGGGGGGAAAGAAGTGCGGGTTCCAGATGCTGGTGATTGATCTCTGTGAAACTCGAGGGATTTATTAAAAAAGCCCCTCTCATGTGCAGTTTTCTTTCCAGAGGTGGTGAAACCATTGTATTACAAGTTTGATGTTGAAGAGTATAAGACAGTTGTGTGAAGCAGCAGCAAGAAAGAAAAATCTTGCTGCAGGAAGGGGGTTTTATGCTTGTTTGGTGGGTTGGTTTTTTTTGTTTGGTTTCATATAACTAGATCACTGCTGATGCCTCCCCACTGGAATTCCTTGTGTTTCTCAATTTTCCTTGTAAAATGTCTGCCATTGTTGCTGTTAAACTAGAAAACTTGAATTTTCCTGGCACAGGCTTAAGATTAATCATGCCTTTGTAAGGTCATCTTTTTGCTATGCTTCCAAGCTTACTGTTAAAGTTTCAGTACATTAGAGTTATGATTGCTCAACTCTCTGCTTTCCCTTAAAAATTATGGGATGTCTGTAAATGACTTCTTTCTGCTTCAGCAGCTTTTCTTCTCTGAAAATTTTCCCTTCAGTTCTAAACTAGTTTTCTATTTGTGTTGCGTTGATGATTTAACTTTCTAACATCCTGTAGGTGTCATTTTGGAATATGTTTATAAGAAAAAAAATGGTTTTAGCCTACAAGTAAAGGAATGAATCTACTGTAATCTTAAAGAATATACTGGGAAAGAAAACTACTCATTTTTGGGTATTATGAGTCCTGCAACAAATACTTGGAGGATTGAACAGCTCCTATTTCTAGGAATTTTGACATGGTGCAGTTTGTCTCCAGTTCTCCTGGTATTCTCCAAAACCAAAAAGTGAAGGGTTTTCTTTCAGTTTAAGAACAAAAAAATAATTCCCTAAGAAAACGGGTCTCTTCCATGCAGGTATTACACTGTAATTGGGGAAGATGTTTTGAATCATGCATGACCTCTTACCTTTTGGTTCTTTGGTTTCTGAACTTGACAGTAAGTTATTTCAGGCAGTTCTGGAATTATTTTAGAGTATGCAGAAATACTTTGCATTATGCAAATATTGTGGAATGGTAAATAAAATTATTTTTCTGTTGTGCATTGTGGTTAATTAAAGACAGACATTGAGTAGCAGTGGAGTTGCACTTTAGCTGTTGTCTTGTATCAGTATAAAAAGGCAGTAATTTTTTTGACAGCCACTGATTGGAAAGTTGCTTGCAGCTTTCTGAAAGCAAGGGGTACATGCTCTGGATCAATAACTGGCAAATTTTCCATTAAAAAGAATACCTGAACAATGTTCCAAATAGCCACTGGCATCTTAATTTTCCATGGAAACCTCAAATGCTCACGTGTGGAGGACAAGTCATTTTCAGACAATTTTTCCAGACTACTTGTTAACAGTTATTGCTGTCCCAAAAGGTTGACAGGTTACATGATTGATATTTCATTTACTTGTCATCACTGTTTGAGTAATGGAGAGGGCCATGTTTTTTTTCTCTCTCCCACCTTTTTTTTTTTTTTTGTAGGAAACAGTCTCATGTATGGTTATTTTAGTTTATTATTCTAGAGAGTATGTAATAGAAGTTTATACTGTGCATATATGTGTCTTCAGGTCATAGAATGCCACTAGCAAAATGATGATAAAGTTTGGTTTTCTTAAGCAATTTTGGCCCCCAGTGGAGCAGGAGATTCTTTCACAGCTCCATAACTATTAGGTACTGGTGACACGTTTTTATGAAGGGATATGGGGATGTGGCGAAGGATTTGGTATGCTATTCATGACCCTCCCGATACAAAATAAGTCTATGGGGTAGTCTTGACTCCTGAAAAACCTCTTGATCATTTCACAAGTGGGCTTTTGTAATGAATAGCTTTGCTCTGTAGAAGCAGAGCGAAATCACGCATCACGCGGTTATTTAAGATGTGGGTTTATATGTTTGTACACTAATATGAATGAAGTGCCCCCCTTTAAAAATCTTGTGGTGAGTTTTCAACGAGGGAAGTGCTTTTAGCAGCAGGTGTTGTACTAGACGTCCACGCAGGAGGTGGGGCGGGACTCATCCTTAAACCCTCAGCGATTTTCTTCATAACAGTTTTTTCACAAAAAGGTAATTTCTTCCTGTTTCTTGATGTGAATGTGAAAAAAAAACAGATGCACTGAAAACCTTATGCGCATAAATTGACTTTGGTGTCCATCTAACATTTGCTTACTGTAGCTCATGTGTTTAATCCCATTGTAAGAGGAAAGAAAAATGTTTTGTAACATTAGGCAGTTGATAAACTTACATCTTTTTTAAATTGCATATGTGAAAAATGCTTGCGTTATGGGAAACCAATGGTGTAAGTGACATACATGCGTTTGATTACATAGAGACTTAGAATTTTTTTCTTGTTGACATCCATTCTTGCCAGTTTGAGTAATAGTATCACAAAACACTGGTAACAGTGACATGCTGAAGTCTTAGACCACACTCAGCTGGTGAGAATTAGCATGAAAGTCAGTGGAGCTACACTGATTTATGCCATGAAGATCTGGCCAACAGCCAGCGTGTTTGCTTCAAAGATGTTCGGCGGTTGCAAAAGAAACATGCTTGTGATGTGCTTTCAATATTTAACACGTTGTGATGAGAGATGTGTGGGTTATAGACAGTAAACGCATAGTTTACTCCTGCCCCAGGATCGTAATGTTAAATGTCTTTTCTGGTGAGCGTTCACCCCGCCTCAGGAGTGAGGGTCGATTGTGAAAGGCTAATAAAGATTTCAGCTTATTAAATCCGAATGTTTACTTCTTGATTTAATTCTGCCCTTCATCCTTATGCCACTTCTCAGGCTTCCTTATACCACATGAGATATTTTCTGTCTTCCTGGGTCTTGATGTTCTCGGATGCTTTTATATCCCTTTTTTGTCCATTCTTGGCCTTTCTTTATGAATAAACTTTCCCCCCAGATCACTCCTAGCAGTCCCTGTAGAGTCCGGGTGCTGTGGTCCAAGGTCTCAGTAGGTCTGCCATGGTTTTCTAGTAACAGTGTTTTGCACACCCTCCTGTGCATTAAGTTTGTATGCTAAGGGAATGCACATCTCCGCTTACGTGGGATGCGGCCCCAACTGCCCTTACTGTGTTTCGTCGCTGCCAATTCTTGGATAGTTTCCAGACTCTTTTCTCCCTTGGAGTTTTCGTAATTGCACAGGTTTTGACTGTATCTACGGCATTTCTTTGTTTCCACATTTGACTGCTTTTCCCGGCATCTCCAGGTGTGGCAACTGCTGCGTTTGCTGCAAACGTTTCATTTGCTCAGTCTTCTGAAGCATTCCCAGGTTTCAGGTGGGCCTGAAACTTGCTTAGCTGAGCCAGTAACAGCTCCCTGTGCTGGAGTCAGTACTGTGCTGGGCACCGCAGCCCCTTGCTTATGTTCCTCCCGTGCCACTTTGTTGTGTGAACATTGCCAATGGTAAGAAAGCATTCTAAAGGCTGATACGTACTATGGCAATTTAAAAAAAAACTTACAAAACCCAAAAAGCATTGAATTAAACAGTCCATAAGTGCTCTTACTACTATTCATACACTACTGAGTAATCTCTTTCTTTAATCTCTTTGCAGTATTACTCCACTGTAATGGAACAGCAAGTAAATGGACAATTAATAGAGCCTCTACAGATATATCCAAGAGGTAATGCTTAACAAATTCTAATCAACAATGATGATATCAGTAAACTGTTTCATCAACAGTTATGTTTTTGGGAGTTTTAAATGCACATAACATGATGTTTACCCCTTAATTTGGATAGAAGAATTCATTATTGTAGGGGGTGTAGAGAAAACTACATTTATTGCATATAAAATAGCTAATTTACTGGAGTAAATTAGACTAACAAGATTCAGTTTGCATAGTACGTATTTATGTACATTTAAAAAACTCATTGCTGATGGCTCTGCATGTATTCAAACCAAAGCGTATGAATAAGTTAAATTTTGGATACTTATGAAAATTGGGCTTATGTTAAGACCTTCTAATATCATTAATCGGTCCATCAGACTTGGGGAATGTGACTGTCATTGTTCATTTTGAAAACGGGAACATGTCTGTCATAGAAGCTCTATCCGTGACATATTTTATTTGAGATTTGGGCACTTAGCAGTGGTATCAAAATGATCACAAGTACTTTAATAATTTGCCTGAACAGGGAAAGATGTAATCAATTATGTGGGCTGAGGCAATTAAAAAATAGGTCATCTACATCCTGAACAAAAATCCGTAGGCAGCTAGTTAGGTTTTTGGGAATGCACTGTGCTCTCTGAACTCAAATAATGGTTAAAAAAAGACTAATACATTACATAATTCCGCTGATTCATTCAGATGCTCTCACTATCCAGTCTTTGAATCTCTGATTCTTAATTGATGGAACAGATAAGGTTTAAATTCTCCAAGTAAATCTCCCAGCAATAAATTAATTGAAATAATTAAAAATTAAACTCTTCTCACTTAACTGATATTATACAAATAATCATACTATGAGTTTCCCAATTAAACATTCTCGACTTCCATTACTTACAACTCTCTGAAGTTTGAATTGGGCAATTAACCAACAGCCTTCTCAAACACATGCTAATAAGGTCTCAAAAGGAGGCTGAGTTTCCTGGTAGTTTAGTACGCTCCTACGGAATTGAAGTGGAATACGGAGATTATGGGTTTTATGGCTCAAGCTAGCAGGGTCTGATCGAGAGCAGGGGATCCCCGGATATTGGGGCTGAAGGACTCCAGAGCAATCAGCTGTTGAGATGTGTTCTCCCGAGAGGAGTACGAGGAGAGCGCTGAAGAGGGAAGCTATCTTCTGCCGCTTCCCAGGTTGAGATGTGAGGGTCTCTGCCTTTCTCCTGAACCTCTTTCTGTAGAAGGCCATTTAATTACTGACGCACACTCTGTCTAAAGCCACTGGCCACCGCTTGCAGGAAATAAAATGCTAGGCTTTCATGGGGCTTGGAGAATCTGATATAGTGGGTGATCCTAGTAGGTGGGGAAACCCTTCTTGGAAACGCAAGGCAATTAGATATATTTCCCCTTAAGCAAACAGTTCAAGGCAGTTGTGACAGGAGGTGCTCAGTAGCTGGCGTGCCTGGTGTTTAAAAGGGTGTTTTGACATTATTAATCGGGCTTAACCACCTTCTGGATTCTCCTTTTGGGTTGTTCCTGAAGAACCAGCCAAGTAGATTCCTACTCCTGCTGCTGTTTCCTTTTTCTGTTTGCTTTACACCCAAGGATAATCTTTGACTGTACAGATTCAGAATTCATCTCCATGCTGCTGAGGATACAGTCCCCATGTATTAGCTCCACATTTTCACCATTGGCTCAGCTACACGGATTTCTGCTCGTATGTCCTCCTAGGTGGCCTACCACTTACTCTAAATTGCTTCAGAGCTGAGGCGCTGCTTCAGCTTTCCAAATCACCTTCCTAAGATGTCTGTTCTTTCTAGATTACAGATTTAAAGCTCTCCTGCTCTCCCTTTGTACCCAGACTTTCTGCTGCTGCTCTTCTGCAGTATCACGCAAAATGCGCTTTTCTGCATTTTTTTCCTGTCGTCTTGTCCTGCCTCTCTAATGAACATCCCAAATTTTGTGAGCACAAGCACTTTGCTTTCATGCCCTTTTGGCCATGTCTCTCTATATACTGCAGTTTAAAGCCCCATCAGTAACATACAGCTTTTCTGCCTGTAATTGCAGGCTCTTCCTTTTTAAGAGCTTATTCTGCAACCCCAATCTTTCTTTGAGTCCTTTTCTGCCTCTTACTTCTGAGGACACCTCCAAGTTGCTGTCTCCAGTCAGCTTCCGAAAACTGGTGTCTTCCATAAAGCCTGCCAGTAGTAAACGTCCTGTGCCATCCTGTGTTACCTTGCCTGTGCTGTATCCATTTGATGATGTAAAGGTCCTTAAGGGGAAGAAAATAGTATTTTGTCTGATTTAAAAAAAAAAAAAAAAAATGCATTGTTGCTGTCTGCTTAGTAAGAGCCAGAGTTCTTTTTTCATATTGAAAATAAACCTCTGTGTATGCATGTACATAAACGAGAGCGTGTGTGCATACACACACACACATGTATATATCCTATGTTGTGTATATCCCATCTGTGGAATGCGAGGTGAATATACCATTCATATATATAATAAAAAGAGTGTTCTTCTAATATCTTGTTCAAAATGTTGATTTAAATTTATTGGGAAAAAATATAATATGCTTATATGTATTTAGAGTAGTTTATTGTTTTCTAGTGGGTTTTTTATGCCCAGTGTGATAATATTTTTCTTCTTTAAGATGCACATTCTAATGTCATTTAAAGGCACATGGTGTGGCCCTAACTGATGTGTTTAATAACTATCATCTGTGTCCTTCTGACTAATAAATAGTTCTGTTTCCTGCTGTCAAAAATTGAAGTGAAATGCATGTGCATCACAGAAAGAGAAAAATCAAATCCATCCCTCCTCAGACAATCAATCAAAAGTGACAGGCCCTTTAACATACAATTTGTAGGGCACTGTAGTTTTAAAATGGGAACTGTCTGTAACATGTAGCTAGGAGCCGTTGTGGCTTTAACATTTGACAAAAGCACATTCACCAAATGGAAGAACAAGGCAATATATAGTTCGAGAGACTTTAGGAGAATGCTTTCTCCTCCAGCAGCACGTCCCTCTAAACCTAGACATCATAATAAGATGCCACATTTGTACACCTGTGTCCAAAATGTGGCATTTTGTATTGCATTTATCCAGTATTTGGTTTCTTGAGAGTCACTGCTGTTGCCCCTGACATGTTTTTTCCACGTTTAAAACAAACTGTCTGCATTTGACAACGTGACTAATTCCTGATGTGTGGCAGCTGATTCCTTTAAAATACATCTTGCAAATATTTCTGTTAAATGCCAGAAAAAATACAGCATGTGAAAATATAGTGACATAAGATATTGATTTTAATTTGAATTACAAAAAGAATCTGATAATTTAAGCCAACAGTTCTCTTGATTTTGATGTGTTTTAAGCAGAAATTAGAATTTATATTACATGGTGTCAGAAAGCTCTTAGCATTTATAAATGCTCACTCCTGCAAGTTAAAAATCCTGCTTCATAATTCCCACTCTGGGTCTTGTGAGGCACTTTTCAATCATTTCTCTCTGCTAATTTTGGTGTCACCCTCATTTCTTTTTAAAAGATTCATTTTGAGCAAATTTGTAAATGGCCCTGATGTGTTCTACAATTTAGTCAATTACTGTTTCAGCCTGCAAGCCTCCTGGGAAACGGAACATACATGGCCTGAAGGTACGAATTTCAATAATTGTTTCAGTAAAGTTAGATGGATTTGTAATGCTGTGTTCCACTTATTGAAATGTCAAATAAAACTGCACTTTCTTGAGCTCTGACAAGCAGATTTTTTTTTTTTTTTTTTTTGTGAGGGTGGGAGAAGGATTCATCTGCTGGGCGTTGGCTCTGATATCTATATATACAGTTTTATTAAAAATGGAATTGCCTTTCTTCTTGTTTTTAACCTCTGTCAATAAGGTTGCTAAATTTTAATATTCAGTTTATCAGCTAATGTCTACTACTACTTCAAAGGGTTTAAAAAGCCTCACCGTATTTATTTGATTTCAGTAATTTATCTAAGATTGGAAGGCACTGCAATGAAATTCTTTTAGGTTGTTTGATTCATTCAGGTATGCTTATCGCTTTTGTAATTGTACCCATTTTGAAATGCAGAAAACTACAAATATATTAAATGATTGTTTAGTTTTTAAAATGATAATAAATGGTGGACGTGTCATCTCTTTTTCTGTCTTATTTACCTAGGTGTTTAAGATGTGAAGTTAGTATATATTGTAGTCCGTGAATTATATAGCCTGCTAACCTACATACAGGCGAGACCTCAACCATCGGCATGCCTAGCAACAAGCTAATTAACCTTCATAGTGAAATGAGAAATTCGTGGCAAATTACAGGTTAATTAGAATAGTGTCCTCTGAACACAAACGACTGATAAAGATCCTTTCCCTGCCTGCAGGTAAATACGCGAGCAGGGTCTGCTAATAATAGCAGTTCGGCAGTCTCGGATTCCCTTCCAAGCAATAGGTAAGAGTCAAGAACGGGAGCATATGTTTTGGTTTGTTTTCTTTCATTAAAACAAAATGGAACCTTGTGTGTGGTAGTTACCAACGGTAAGCTTGGTGTTGGATAACTTTTTCAATATGACTGCTGGGCGTGCGGGAGTGAAGTGGGGAAGACGAAATTACCTTGAGCCATGGATCTTGTTAGACTCGTGCTGCTGGTTCTTCAGGAGAAGTATTTTCTGCTGAAAAAAATAAGTCTTTGCTGGGTATTTCAGGTGGCTTTGTCCTTTATAAAGCATTGAAATACTCTTTAAGGGTAAGCTAATTTGTTTTAGTTGATCTGATAATCACTGTCTATCGCAAGATCTGCATGTTCAGGTCTTCGTTGCTTATGTCATTCCAGGATTATTTGATTTCAAAATTTGGTACCCAATTCTGTAAGTTTATTATTATGGGAAAGAATTTTTGAAAAATCTGAACAGGTTAGGTGCCCTGTTTCATACAGTTTCAGCAAAGTTTTGGAGTCTGTCTCGCTTATCTTTTTTTTTTTTTTTTTAGATTCCAGTCCTAATTTCAAAACCCATATTAAGATCTTAAAAAGCAAAAGAACTCTTTCTCTTTTTTTCCTAGAGATCTGTTTTTAAATACTGGAGCATAAACTCCCTTTCACTATATGAACTGTTATGGGAAGTCATTATACTCAATACTGACGTTAAAGCAAACAAACAAAAAATCCACAAAACCCCCTTGTGTGTTCTTAAAAGGAAGTAAGGAAAGTCTGGCTCTATCTTCTTCATATAAGAGCATATTTGAAATGTGGGAATAGAAATCTCTAGAGGTCCCTTTCAACCTAAATTATTCTATTATTCTAATAAGCGTATAATATTACATTTATCCGTGCATCAGCATGCTGCTCCCTTTTCTCTCCGAGAGCATTTTGAAAAAAATTGACAGAGATGAACATGATCAAAGGCACAGTCATACTGCATTAAGCGTGTTCAGTCGGTGAAGTGTCGGTACGCGTTCCGGCAGACACGGCTGCAGTGGTGGGACTGCCCCGCAAACCCCATCTCTGCGTGGAGGGAGTGATGGGATGTGGTTACCCCTCGACGAGGAGGATGCCACCCCACGTCGCTGGCAGCGGTGCTGCAGCTGCGATACAGTGGGTAGCACCGTTCAAGTACCACTAAAACCAGTTTTGATTTTTCCCTTTAGTGGTTTTGCTAATTGTAGAGTTAAAAAAAGAAAGCCAATACCCTGTGTCGGTCTCCTCTGGCAAAGTTTGCCCCCGTGCCTTGGGGAGGATTTGCTGTGTGTGCAATGGGGAAGATCCTATCCGAGACTCTTTAAGGAAAATTAATCTGAACGTCTTTATGAACTGCAGTCCTCCTCCCCATCTATCGTACCGCTGAACTAAAAAAAGCTGCTTTCTCTCGCTGTTGTGCTTTGGCTTTCAGTACTTCCTGTACTTTGAGCTTGTTCTTAAAGTGCATTGAAAATGAGGCTTCTAGAAGATTCTTGTCACCTTATTTGGTGGTTAATTGCCATTCCTTTTCCGAAACCTTCTGCACTATGAGTTTTGTTTTTGAAGTAATTGAAAGTCTCTCTTTGTTTCATGTTCACAAATTGTTAGTCATGAAAGATGACAAGATCAACTTATGTTTCCTTGGAAAACTTAATTTTTCTTTAAAGTAGTCTTGGGAACAAGAGGCCTATTAAAGAACAAAGCTACCAAATAGGAAATCTGTGTTTTCACTGTTCTTGTTAATAATGATCTGTGATCAAGACACGTGCACGTGCCTTTCAAGAATATATTATTTTGTACTTTTTTTTTTTTTTTTTTTTTTTTTAACTTCAGTAATAAGAGCAGAATGTCACTCTGAGATTAAGTTTTGCAGATGTACTTCTACCCAGGCAGTTTGTTGTGTTGAACGTACAAGGACCAGAGTTTGTCAGGAAAGGAGGTGCAGCCATATTTTGCGAGTGGGTGAAAGTAGTTTAAAGCCATTCATAGTTTTACCGGCAAAACATGCCAAGCTGATAGTTGTGGTTTGCTCAAGTTCCCTTACTAGAAAAAAATAACATGGGTCTTTTGGCCTAATGTAAGACTACTGACACAGTAGTGGGTTCTCCTGAAGAAGCACAGGGACTGCAGCAGCGAGTTGACCTGGGATGGATGCGCGTGGCAGTCTGGACTCATTCCCTTCGATTTAAGCATGTCCCCGAGATGCCTAAATCAGGAGTTGTACTCACCTGCTCACCATGCTCCGACCTGTGGTCAGTTGAGGTAGTGGGGCATCGTTGACAGCGCACCCTTCTGCTGCAGATCTATAGAGATTGTTGAGGGATAACACCTTAAGGGGTTTTAAACCAAGATAAGGCACCTGAAAACTAAATGTGAACCTTATTTTCCTGTTTTTTGAAATGCCTGGTGTGTGAGGGTATCTCTTTTTTGTTTTTCTTTGAGCTGACAAACAATAGGTTGTATCTCAAAGGGTAGTATAGTCAGGTATCTAAAAAAAACTAGTTTGTAAAGGTGAAAAATGTATTGATTTTCTTAAACATTCATTGCTTCTCCATTTCTGCTGCCTGCAGTTTGAGGAGGAGCTATACTGCACATCAGTCAGCATTGCTAAAGTTAAATCTATTCAGAATATGCAACCGTGAACTTGACTTGCTGGCGTGTTGTTTCTTATGGTTTCACTTTGGTTTATAGAGTGAAATGGCACAGTCGTTAAAAATAATTGCCTCTTATTTTTTCAGCTTAAAAAAGTCTTCTGCGGAGCTGAAGAAGATACTTGCAAATGGCCAGGTAGGTGCGCTGAATTGAGTCTTAGCTACACGCACGTCTTGTTACTGCCTAATACTGCGGTGATTGGCATGCCGCAAATAGGTGGAGAGATGCTTACTGCTCATTTAGTTGTAATGTGTTCTTTTAATACAGAACTGGAGGGACCATGAAAACCTTCATGATATGAATGAGCTATGTGTCCCGATTTACTTTGATTGGCATAGCAATTTGCTTCCCATTTCTCAAAATGTGCTAATCAGATTTAGCTTCGAATAGATTGAAGTACCTCACACATGTTGCGCTGCTGCCACAATTTCAGGGAAGAAAGTTAATCAATTTTGAATAACTAAGTCAACTGCTCAGTTAGAATGACCTTCGTATTTTTTAGAGCAGTAGATACTTAAATATTTAGCAGGTTCTTGCAAGGAACTGCTCTGTACTATTTGGAATCTCCTTATGTTCAGCTTCTTAAAAAAAAAAAAAAAAAAAAAGAAACACAACAAAAAAAAAACCCAAACCAAACCAAAACCCAACAAACTAAACCAAAAAAACCCCCACAACCCCAAAGTTGTAGAAAGCTGCCGTGTTACTTTCTCTTCCTGTTCCAGGCATTCAGATTCTGGCACCCAGAAGTGAAAGGTTTAATGGAACAATTGATGGACAAGTGGATGTCCTGGACATACGGAGCAATCATTTCTTACCCATTTTGAGCTGAACCTACAGGCAGGCTTGCAGTAGTGTAATGACATTAAATATACACCGTTAAATTAAACTACCTTAAAAGAATCCCGGATTCTTCAGCAGCAACATAAATATGTTTTAATGTTTGTCATAGTGAAAGCCTTTTGATAGCCTTGGAGGCAGGCACCTGTCCATTGCGATCAAGCTTGCCTATTAGGCTCTATTGACTGAGACATCTGTGTCACTGCAAATAAAAGACTCTTATTGATTTTCTTAACTGCTGTTCACTTCCCCTCCATGTTTCGAAGGCTGAAATCTTAATTATCTCAGATGCGTATTCAGTGCCTTCACACAATGACCTCTCCAAGCCTCATTGGCATTTCATGAATCAAGTAGTTGTAGTTGAGCGTGTCAAGAAGATAAAGGCTGGTCTTCATGCTTGTCCTTCAGTATCACCTGTAACGTTGTGGTCTAATAGATGAGAGTGCCCCTCTAAAACGTGAGTTGAACAGCCCAGTATTGCAGCCTTGCCTATTTGGCACTGAATCCTTTGAATACAGCTTGGAAATGTATTTTTAAGCTTGTCAGCATTCCTTACGTGCAGGCCCAGTTTAATATTCGCAGATTCCTGCCAGGTAGATTTGTTAATGCTTCAAAATTAGAGCTGAACAGTGTATTTCTTTGGATAACTTAAAATTGTGTAAGTACCAGCAGCATGCTTCTGAACTTTTAAAATGAAACTGATAATTACTCCGATATTACTAATTTTTTTTAAAAGTAGACTTACTGAACGTGAGTAGCCCATCTTTTTGTGATTGAGTCCATAAGCTGCATTTGGCACTTTATTTGTTCTAAGTAACAGAAATTAGTATTTTGTGCCCCCTGCTATAGATTGTTACAGATTTCTCTCCTATGTAGTAGAATTTTAGAAAGGGATAAAGAAACCAAAATTCTTATTATGATATTAAAAATGTTACTTAAAACCCATTTAAAAAAAAGAGAAAATTCAAAATAAGTTTTAATCCTACCTTTTATTCACCCTAGGCTGATAGGAATTGCACTGCTTTCTGTCGAGAGAAAATGCTGTTTGTTATTGCTACATTCTGTTCTGCAAAATTTGGTCACAGATCCGTAACTGGAAATAGGTTTCTAGTTGTAACTTTAACTTTTCCCCCTTTTGGGGGATTAAGTCACACTTATCATTACTTAAATATGGCTTGGGTTATTATTTTTTATTATTTTTTTGGCAGTTTATGCTTTCAGGCATTCATAATGATATTCCTCTAGTAGTTTCCATTTAGGTTTAATAAGGAATTCATATTAATCATTAAAAGAAGGGGACATGATTCTTCAACATAATCAAATATTGACAGGTTAGAAATAGCTTTCTGCCTAGGTTCATTGATATAGGTGATGCGATATAAATATTTATTTCTTTTCTGTCACTCAGAGTAAATGCCACCAATTGATTCAGCATTGATATAGTGTCAACAGTTCATAAGAAACATTTGACTGGCTTGTGTTTTCCGATTAGTCTCTGCTCTATAAAGTGGGATTTACTAAATCTCTTCAATTGTCTGCTCATAGAGTGTGACTGCTTTCTGAAACCATTATTGCTTCGATTCGTAAAGCGAAGGTATGGCTATAGGACTTTGCCTCTGTCAGGCCTCTACATATAAAATAAGGATTAATTGAGCATTTTGGTTTTAATGATTTACAAGAGATAGACACTGATTTCTTTCAAAAGCAGCGGGTATCAGCAAGAGATGTTTTGTTTGCTGATCCGTAATTGAAGTCTGTTTCGCTTATTCATTAATTCTGTTAATATTGGCATCCAATCAAAATTGGTTTTGCAGGTTTAATATTCCAGTCCTTACTGTCGAGTTCATTGTTATTATGTTATCATTTTATGATTGAGAATCCAGTTTTCCCAGTAAAATAAATAAATCACCACACATTTTTGGCACCTTTATTTGAGCCACTAAATCACACTTTATCTCTCTATCCGTTGCTGGCAGATACTCGCTCCACCCTGCTCTTCCCACTTCACCCCGGGTTTCTGGGTGCTCTTTGTGCAGGGAGACGAGGACTGGTGCTGGGCTGGCGGCGGGCACGAGCAGCGCAGCAGCGCAGTCCTGTCGCCGGCTTCTAGGGAATGGCATGAAGACAACACTCTCCTCTACCAGTTAGCAAAAAGCAGGAGAAAAGATAATAGGCTTTATGTCTCTGGTGCTGCTCAATTTGTTGCTTATAACTTGTGTAACTACAAAAAATTCTTCTTTTTACCCCCAAGAAGCAAAGATACAAGTATGTTCATGACTTTGTGCATTCATTTGATTTCTCTTAAGAGTTTTGTTTAAAAGAACGTTGCTGGGAATATGGGAAAGAGATGTTTTTTGTTACCTCAAAGACTGGAGAATTAAAGTTCTCCAGCTTAGAAGAGCAGAACTCCTTAAACACAGTGTGTGCTTTAAATTAATGAGTCTGAGCGAAAGTATTTTCAGTGCAGATAGATTATATATTCTATATTATATATATATTATATATTATATATATATTATATATTCTATATTATATATATATTATATATTCTATATTATATATATATTATATATTCTATATTATATATAGATTCTTTGCGTATTTTTAAACCTGTTCATGAATTATTGTTCCTTATGAGGTGTCTTTTCCCCCCTCTTTATTTGCATTTTCTGATCGATGCAATAAGCAAGATAGTTTTCAGTAATAAAATAAATTTTCATTTTCATCATAAACCTTGATACTTGAATGGGCCATTTCATACCTCCTTAAGATATCTGCCCCAGGTTTAACTACAAATTGCTAATAACGTAGAGTCAACTTCTGCTTTGAGGTATTTCTTGTCTTTTTATCCCCCACCCCCACCCCACCCCCCCCCCCTGAATTTTTTTTCCTCAGAATTTTTCTCAGAACTCGGAGATTTCAACCTCACTGGAAGAAACGCGTGGTATTTCCTGTGAGAAACAAGCAGGCTTTTTATTCACATAGTGAAAGGCAAGAACACAAATTTTGGAGTTCATAATTTCTGTCCTTAAAATGTATTATTTTAAATCCATGAAATATTCGGCGTTCTGGTAAGACACGCTGAGTATTGACTCTTTAGGGCATCGCAGCTTCTTACCGTCACATACTTGTTCCAGTTGAAGCCAGGGGCAAAGTTCCTCTTATCTCCGCTGTCACCCTACGAAAGGGGATGCTTAAACGGGGCTTAGTAACTGAAGGGCACGTGTCCCTGCTGAATTTTAAAAGCCATCTCAGAAGTTGGATAAATACAGATAGTTGGCTTATGGCCAGCTCTGCGCGGCTCTCCGCGTGCTGCTCGAGGTACTGGAAATGGCTAATTTGAAGCTTACGTGATCGCTAATCACATCAGCGATAGCAGGCCAGACGTATCATTAGGGGGGTTTTTTGATGCCTTTAACACACAAATATGACAGTCTTCAAGCGCCATGCCAACTCATGTGAAATGGTAGAAATAGCTGCTGGAAACGAATTAATGTTTCCTAGGAAAATATCTTTGAAAAATGGGATTTGCCCAATCGTTTACTACTTGCGGGGATCAGACAATGGGACATCTTTTTGGAATAGAAAATGCATACAGCCTAGCATTGCTTCTGATTAAAATACTAATTTTCAAGTATACGCGTGCATTGCAAAAATGTGTTTAGTGATATTATTTTTTTTTCAATAGGTGGTTTAGGTGGAAAATCAGTATAACTGTATCTGTGCAGGAGAAGGAGGAACTGTAGTTTTACATTTGAATTGCTCATTCAGCAATATAATAAGCTTTTATAAAAGCCGTATGAGCTTTTTCCAAATTCCCGCATTTGCAATGATGTGCAGTGCTGTTCAGGCTTCAGCTTAAATATCTGAGGATATCGTTGTATCTGGAGAGTGAACAGAAAGATTGAGGCAAGCAAAGTTAGTTGTGCATTTCAGGGAAAATTATTTTTATTGGATAGCAATTCAAGACTATTTATTTCCAAAGATTTGCTTTAGTTAAAGGTATATAAATGGAGCACTATGAAGCAGTTCCGCTGACAGAACTGTCACTTAATTAGTATCAACTATGCTGATTCCAGAATAAATCAGAAACTTTTCTAGCCATAGTTAAGATGACAGTTTTCTGTTGGATTGTTTCCATTCACCTCCAACTTTGGCTTTGGTTATGTGCTGTTCTGGAGACCCTTTTCCTATCAGTATCTGTGACCTGACCCTCTTGAGCTATATTATATCATTCCATTTTGACACCTTTTATCAAACTTTAATGAAATGACCCAGGCAAACAAATTGTCATTAAACTTTCCATCACTTTGTCCCTTGGTATCGTCTTTTATAAATTGGACAGCAAATGTTGTATTGATCTTCTCGTTCTTGCAGCTGAACTTGAAATGACCCAGACTGCTTGTTGTTTATGGCCTAGAGTTGCTTTTCCTTGACATTTCCATCCACAGCATGACATCTCTTTTGTTTTTCTTTCTTTCTTGTGGAGATGAATGAACAAGACATACAGTATCGAGACATCCTCGGTCATGGCAATGGAGGCACGGTCTACAAGTGAGTGTTGAATTTCACTTAAAATTTTTGAAAATAAAATTTAAGAGCGCTCTTTTTTTTTTTTTTTTTTTTTTTTTTACCCTTCATATTTGTATGGAGATGTAGGTGGGCCATTGCTGCTATGCAGAAAAGATTATAAAATAAATTCTTAATATAAACTTTTTAAGAATTCTGTTTACAATTTTACAAGGTATCTGCTCTCAGGTGCCGTGGGGTTGGTGCATTTTTATTATCTTTTTAAGACTTAGCTTTGAATCCCTCCTGGGTAACAAGTTAATGGTTCACAAGTGGAACTTGAGATGTCCTGAAGCGTAATGAATTGCCTTCGGTATTTGCAATGCCATTATTCTTGCTGGCTCACCACGCCCTTTGCTGGCCCAGGACTGAGCATGCCACCGGTGGGACGCGATGACACCATTGCTTTGCCTTTCTCTAGCGATTCAAAATTAGTAAATACCCCTTTCACTGTTGCAGTGACTCCCCTCCCTTACGAGCAGCTTCACGCACAAGCTGATGAATATATTAAATGATAAACTCCCCCAAATTTTGGTAGTGAAGCTTATACCCTGCAGCCAGTATTAATTTTAATATTGTAAAGATTATAATAGCAGAGATATAGTTTTCTCGACAGGAAAGTCTTTCTCATGCATAGTGCAAAGTTTAAACTACATAATGTAATATCTGGTACTTAATAGTCTGCAGTGGTGTATGAAAAATATTCCAGTAGGAATTAAGAAATCCATACTTTGTAAGAAAGCCCTGAGGGAGTAATAAAGGTTTCCTCCAGAGAGCTATTTACCATATACAGTAACCCAGCATCCCATTATGATTTTGTTTATACCTTAGACATTTTAACTTTGATATTAACATTTTTTTAAAATGTTTTAAAAGCTACGGTGCATTTAGTTTAGTTTCTAATTGGCTGCCAACATTGCAAAACGACTCTCCTTGCAGAAAGTTTCATGAAAATGGACTTCCCAAACCTTAAAGGAACAAATCCCGTCTTTGAATGGACTCTTCAGAAATCAGGTTAGCTTTATAAATAGAACGTAGTTCAGAAATCTCATTGAGGTTCACTTGTAAAAAGATATTTCTAGACCAAGAAACTTGCAGAAACAGCGTTGGCTTCTTACTTTATAATAATAAGGATTTGAGAGAGTGTGTTGAACTTTACAGCTCGGTCAGTGACTTCTTGATGTTTTCTGATTTAGTGAAGGTTGCTTCCCTTCCCGGTGTACTGATGGAGACTCCGAGAGTAGATGTAGGTGCAAGAAGCATGGCGAAGGAAAGCCACGTGCTCTGGTCCCTGTGGAAGGCACTTGAGGCACAGTTAGGGACAAGGAATATCCCACAAATTGAGGGAACCCACATGTGTCATTGATACCCAGTTCTGGGTCATTTCCTTTAGACAAGTAGCTGAAATAAGGAGCTAGCAACGCGAAATCGTGAATGGCCATCCCAGGTTGTACCAAAAGTCTCTCCCCTTCATCCTGTCTCTAATAGTGGCCAAAGTCTAAGGAATGTAAACCACGGCAAGTGAACGTGTGCTTTGCTACCGTTTTTGCACTGAGGGTCTGCTGACCTTCATGTCTGTTTGTCCGCTTGCGTCTGCCCTACTCGCACAGAACAGCTCTACGCCACGTTTGCTGCGTGTGCTTAGTGCATACAATGGTACAGTGCCTTTAGGTGCAGAACGTGGTATAAAAATACCTCTCTTTTATAATGTTGCCACATGCGTGGTATGTATTTCACATTTGGTAAAATTCATACAGGAAATTTGGATAAAAAGCTATGTAAAGCCAAACTGGCACTTTTGGACTTCTTTTTGTATTTCTGAAAGGTAGTATAGTTACATGCCTGCTTTTTGTTTAATATTTTCACAAACGTATTTTTCTCTTGTGGTGAATACTACCTTAGTAAGAGTCTGCAGGCGCGATGAAGGAACTGCGATGTGAACACTCAAGACGCAGCGGGATAATAGCGCAGGAGAGAATGCGTAATACTTCTGGCACTTCCGCATTGACTTACTGCATTGTGTGGGTTGATGCTGTGATCCGCTTCCTTAAGCGGTTGAGTGTTGCATTTGCCTGCGACTTGGGGAAGTAAAAAATTTTACCTGTAAAATCACGAGCCCTCTTTTGTATCGGGGAAATATTTCTACTTTTCTTTTTCCTTTTTATTGTGTTCATATTTTAAATTAGCAGCTGCAGTGACTTCACAGTATTTTGTCCAGTGCGGGTATCACTCTGCAGTGGTCCAGGGAATGCACACCATTTTTACGTGGGGATGTTTTACACATTCCTGAAGTTTGACTTTCTTTGCAATGCAAACAATAGCGGGATATAAATATGAAATACAGTTTTCTCCCCAAACTGGCTTCGAAGCTATGTGTTCCTCTTAGATGTTCCTGAATTTGTTTTCTCTCTGCCTTGGATTGAAGAGTTGTACCACTCCACTCTCTCATCCCTGAAGAGCTGCTGGTTGCCGTTGTTGCAGGGAGTTGGCGGTTACGCACCGTGGTGATGTGCTTCGGACAAAGCACAGACAGACCTTCCTACCTTGGAACAATCACCCCTTCGTAAAAGGGAGCCTGTTCTCCCTCGCCAAAGGAGCATCTGCACTACACAAGCCAATAAGAAATTGTGAAATGGAATACTTACAGGTAGCTGGATTGCGCTAGTCATAGATAGCAGCCCACATATATTTTATTCCAGTAAATCAATGAGCGTTTGTCAAATAAAATTAATTGCAAACGTTTGGCTGTTTTCCTCTTCCAGCATTCCGTGCTGTCGGTTTGTTTCAGAAGAGGCTGTGTGTAGTATTGATCTGAACGTAAAGAACGAGCGTGTCTGCGCGGTATCTCCTTTTCTTTCTTTCTAGCTCTTTATACTAAGTCATATCCATTATGGCAATGATATATTATCAGCATTCGGCAAACAAGATAGCGTGTCGCAGGTCGCTGAGCAAAAATTTTCAGCCTCTCTTTCCATGTGAATTAACTACTATTGAAATAGTTTATTGAGATTGAAGTATTGATCACTTTTCATGCTAACCTTGGCTTAAGGGGGGAGAGGGGAGGTGGTTTTGTTCTCTTCGGAAGACGCTATGTTTAGTTAGAAAATGTATTTCATTTATTTGGGTTCTTTACAGCTGCAACTGTTTTATTGCTTGGAGAAGAGGTATCTTGGCTTTATTTTTATGACAGTATAATTATACTTTAGAAATACACTTGATTACTGTGTGTAGCAAAATTGTTCCAGTATATTGGTTTGGCCAATATTGCTATACAAACAACTTTTCAGTCAATTGAGTCGGGTAAAAAATCAATACTTTATAGCAATATTTCTAGTGAGAACTTGCTGAATCTAAATGTTTTTCCTGTTCTAAAAAGAAGGGATTTTATAGTTGTTTGACATCCTATTTTTCCCCTACCTTTTGATACGCTATTTTCTTAATTAAGGAATGATAGCAATGATAGAGTTAGATATGGCAAAACCAGTTAATTATTCTTGCTTTCTGGTTGCTTCTATTTTTTAAAAAAAAAGTGAGATCGTATAAATAATCCCAAACTGTAAATTCAAAAAGTGTCTTTGAATATACAAACAATAAGAAAGGAAGAATTCTTCCACTGGTGCATAGTGGGCAGCATTTACTCAATGTCTTGAGTAAAGACTCTCCAGTAAGTGTTAAAATCCGCTTTAACACACACTGAAAGTACCCCAGTCTCTTTCTCTTCTGTTTGCCAGTTGTGGGTAGTTTGCCTCATTAGCTGGGATTGGATTTTTTTTTTTTTAAAAATTCACTGGTAGGTCCAAAAGATATTTAAAGTTTGTGCCTCTGTGCTGCATCTTTTAGCTCCGTCACTGGCTGCAGAGCTCTGAGAGACTGTTTTGGTAAAACTGCTCCTTTTTACTTCAGTGAAAGAAGGTTAACGTTTTGGTTCGTAATGCCATGTATACCCTCTGCCAGCCAGTCTCAGGAGTAGCTACATTAAATAATTTAGACCTAAAATCCTTAGTTGTGTGTATTTTGAACCTAAATATCCCAAAGTAGAGGTATTTATCTCTAGCAAATAATTACTTTGTGAAATCTCTCTCACATGGCATATCTAAATTATCACTATTTCCTTCATTTACATACAAGCAAAAAGAATATTTTTCTCTTATTTCATGTTTTCTCATTTTTGCTTTGCAGTTGTAGCTAATGAGAAGCGAGATGTTCAAGGAACTCTGTTTAGGGGATGGTATAGTCTTCTGTGTGCCTGGGATGTTTCTTAAGTGTGTGTTGTGTATGGTTTGTAAATCTTTGCATTCTGTTAGAGGAGTCTTCAGCAGCAGCAAGCTATAACGCTCTGTATCCCGAGATAAACATAAAGTCCCAATGATGCCGTAATTAATTTGCGAAGTTGCCTAGTATCTGGGAGAGAGGGAAGGAGAGGGAGAATCGGTTATCATCTTTGCAAAACGCTGTTAAACCAGACGGTTTCACTTTAAGTTGAGTAATTGGGAGAGAAGAGGCTGGTGATGATGTACCGCCCAGAAGAATTGTATAGCTAGGGAAAATACGGATAAATGCAGAAGCTTAATTTGTTTGAGCAATTTACTTGAGCAATTTTGCTGCTCGCTTGAGTTGTACATTCCAGCATATGCCTGTTTCTTTATTCTCTATCTCAGCCAACCTTGGGGTGCCCCATTAGCACATTAAACATAGTGCATGGCAAGACAGCTGGGAAGTTGCTCTCTCTTGCAAGGCAGCCTGCAAACTGTGCCTCGCGAGTGTATTGCAGATCCTCTACATTAGCGTTGTCAGATCGGGAGTGAGGAAGCTGGAGGAGACGTAGCTGTGCTTGAGAGTAAGGGAGGTGGAGGTGGTTTAGCTCTGTTCACTGGAGTGATGGTGGCCAGAGTCCGTCATTGCCTTGAGGAGCTTTTGCTCAGCGAGGTTTGCTCCTCCTGGCTTCTCCCGTGGCCTCTGACGCAGAACACTGCTGCTCTCATGAAGGAGCTCCCTCAAGAGGGTCTCTGCAGTCCCAGTTTGTTCTTTAAAAGTTTAAAAGTATCACGCAGCAAAAATATTGCGGGAAGCCAGTCTAAATCTCAGCAGAGCTGTTGCTCTCTTTCATTTGTTTCTGGTTTTCTGTATGAGTACGCGATACCATAACAATTATTTGCCCTTCTTCAAAATCCTTCCATTCGCAGATTATTTTGGCCCTTTGTAAGGGAAGCTGGTGTCATCCTCTGCACCCGGCAGAGGGGAGACAGAGACAGAGAGGGAACTGGTTTTCCCAAGGTAGCGAAGCAGGGCCAGGCGCAGTACGGAGCCCACCTCTGCGGGTTCCCAGCCCGGAGCGCTGCCAGTGGCCCAGGCGGCTTCGCTGGTGGAGAACTTCCCAAGGGAGGTTCTCGCTGTGTTTTGTACGCATTGCTTGTCCCAGCCTGGGGCTTGGTGCAGCTCTGGACAATGGAACTACAGCCAGGTTCAGTGTTTTCTTTGGCGTTAAAACAAATCTGGGGCCATGTGAGGTCTGAAAATCACATCTCCCTGCATTCTTGTGTTGCCCTTGTGGAGGCATTTTCCTTTATTTCCTTTCCCAGACTACATCCATTTTCTGTTTCTCTTGTTTTATTTTTAGGCACACTGAAAAGCATTGGAACAATAATAGCTGGACTAAGTTAGAAATACCCCACCAAATTTCTGCATATTATCATTGCAGTTTAAACAAGACTGACCAGTGATTGCTGTTCACTTGTTTCTTTTGACCCCGGCTATCGCTTGCCTGCCTCATAAAATCTGTTATGCACAAAAGTGCATAAAATGAAGATAAAGTACCTCCTTCAAGTCTGACAAAAACCATTCCTTTGCAGAATGGTAGCTGCAGTGAAAGTAAATAAATGAATGGACAGCAATCACAGCCTAGTTGATGAAACTGTTCAATTAAAGCACAGGCATTTACATGGTGTAATTTCCCTAAATTGCCAATGAGCCCCTTTAGACACAACCAGTGTTCAAATTGATTTCAGCATTGATTTTGGCTGAAGCTGATAAATTTCTGCTTGTTAGTTAAAGTAATTTTGCAGAAGACTTTGTACTGCAGTATTGAAGTGTTCATTTAGCTGATGGTTAAAAGAGGAGTTATTTACAGAGGGTTCTACTGTTGTTCTGAGATGGGACAATTCCCCGGTCATCTTTTTACTTTTAATTTTTAAGCTTCAGTATACAATCAATAGGTTATTGAAACTGATTAAAATGTATCCAGCCAGCTGCCTATGGCTGTTTAATTAGAAACTGGATGATTCTTAAATTAAAGTTGTTTTGTTTGCATTGTATGCCCATGGCTTGGAAGATTAAACGAATAGTAATACTGAAAATTTGAGTTTGTTGGTGTTACCAGTGAGTGAGGTGGTACGTGAGCACAGCACAGCTTGCTTTGCAGCTCGCCCCGACGTGGGCGGCATCATCTGTTTCTTGGTTACAAATAACACTCCGTGTAGTAGAGAATTGGTGGAATTTGCCACAGCCGAGCTATGCCAAGCTTATAGGCACTGACTCTTCCCTCACACAGAATGCTTTTTTTAAATAATGCTTTTGCTCCTAGAGTTGAATGGGAGATGATAAGGGGCAGAAGAATGTGTATTTATATAAGAATCCTTCTTTGCCGTTGTGCTGCCAGTGGTGTGTTTCCGACGCTCTCCTTAATCTCTGTTTGATGCCTCTGTGAAGAACAGTGGGTGTGACAACACCGGTGAGGTTGACGTTGATTTTTCCATTTCTTTTCTCCCCAGATTCTTTGAAAGTGCTTATTCAAGCTGGTAAAAATTAACAGCTCAGATAACCACTGATCATTATAAGGATTAGCCAGCCGTACCCAGCATAACCACCTTCCCTGTACATCACCGCAGCTCTTTTGATGATGGCAAAGAGCAGGACCAGAGAAGCAATGCAAAAATAGTTTCTAGCGTGCTGCTCATCACGATGGTGTCTCAGTGCGCTCCAGTAGTGACTGAGCAGTGTAACTAACCTCATGGTGGTGTTGCTTCCAACCTGCTCCTGGGGAAGAGCAAGCTTTCTGCTTGAAACTGAACCATGATTAGAAGAAAACTCTTGGGTATTGCGGTGAATACCCAGAAAGCTTTTGCTTCTTAATACAGTTCTCTTTTCTACTACTGGCTATTACTGTACAGATCTGGTTTTCCTTAATATTTGTTATGCTGTGAGCGTCCTGAACGTGTCTCCCGTGAACAAATGGTTTGATAACGCAGAAAATCCAGCTTTAGGTGTCCTTATGGAGAGATGTAAGCATCTAAATTGCCATCGCCGTAGGGTGTGACGTACTTTGGGGCTTACTCTGTTGCTTCGAATTTCTTCCAAAAATTGTGATGGGTTTACTTTGTACTGGCAGGCTCTACGCTGTGTCAGATAATGCCTGTCCGTGTCAGTCTAAGCTTATGACTGCTCTGCTGTCTTTTATCCTTTCAGCTAGTTCAGAGCCAGCAGCTGAAATACATTACTGTGTCTGCATCTCATCTGGGCTGGTCCTGTGGTAGTGACCCAGTGTTGGTGGTGGTGGCACCACAGCCTCCTCAAGCAGCGTCAAGGCTAAGCTGTCTCCCTCTTTAGTCCTTTCTGTCTGTACAGGTCACTCTAAGGAACGGGCACTGAATTGCAATGGGATGGGTACAAGAAGAGAGACTTGTAATCCAGTTTTCAAAGGATGACCCTGCATGTTTGGCTGCAGCGGAGAAGTAAGACTAATATAAGCGGTAACAGATGGAAATAGTGGTAGGTTCCAGCATAAAAGAGGTGAGGGATTCGTTCTGCTGTGCTTAGGCTTGGATGCCAAAACCGCCTCTTCCCCACAGAGATGGGTTAAGTGAGACATTTTGCTACTCGGCATTTTCTTTATGCAGCTTCTAGTGCCAATTTTGCTCTTTCGAAAAGTTTAAAATTTAGATATAAGTATTTTTGGTTTGTTTTCTAGTTCAACGACAAATCATTTTGCAATCAGTACTCAAGCATCTGTAATGGGATTTTAGATAGAGGGGAGGTTGGCGTAGATTGCTGTTTGAACTAGCACAGTCCCCATAAAAGCTCCTTTTTACAACTGCTGTGCACTTTGGATTTCCTGTTTTAACAGCCAGAGAGTCAGGCTAATGTGTTTGTCTATTGCAGAAGGCAACAACTGTCAAAGTGTTTATTTCCTAGAAACAATTTGAATCTGTTTCTTTAGATGGCCATCTGAGTACGTGACAATTCTATCATTAGATTGCCAGAGTCTCTCCAGGAATGCGACAGACAGTGGCAGTACTAGGAAAAAAAGGGAGGGGGGGGAGGAAAAATTAACAGCAAACCAAATCTGTGGGTGATTTGCTGCATATAGTTTGCAGCTGGTGACTGGCGTGTCATTCTGCAATGCATAACACTTAGAGAATAGTATTCATCTTGCACGACACTGACACAGCCATTTTGCTCTAGGTTATTTCTCATAGAGCAGGAAAACGTTCGGTTTGACTTCACTCAGTGCCCTTACATCTGAAGGTGCTGCTTGCTACAAGCATGGCTTTTTGTGTTAAGTTTTTAACTCAAATAAGAAACCTAGGGCTTCTGTGTGAACGTTCATTTCTGTTAGGAAATACTCTGCCTCGGGCCCAGAGGCTTTTCGTACGCGTTATTCTGTTCGTGGAGTGAGGAGGGTGTCTGGAGGGCTTCCTCTGCGGTTCATCAGTGCAGTGCTCCGGGTGAGCTGGTACAGGTATGGGGAGACGCGACAGTATTTGCGATTCTTGTTGAGTGAAATGATGTCTTGATGTTTTTAATAGATGTGTATAATGAGTACATACCAAGGTGCGAAGCAGAAGGAAATGTATCTGGGAGAAAGAACCTGAAATACTTGCTTTTATTTTCACTTTGCAGCCTCAGGTTGCCACCTTGGGCAGTTCAGATTGGACATTAGGAGAAAACTCTTTGCGAGTAAGATGGTGCAGCACTGTAACAGGGCATGAGAGAGGCAGGGGGAGCTCCATCCGTGGGACCATCAGCACAGAGCTGGACAAAGCTATGGCTGAGCTTATTCGCTGCTACAGCGAGTAGGGCAGACGCAAGCGGACAAACAGACATGAAGGTCAGCAGCTTCAAGAGGGAGGTTGGACTGGATGGTGGGCAGAGGTCCCTTTCAGCCACGCTTCCACCTCCTGAAAGCACTGTTTAGCAGAATGCCACACCAACGCTGTGTCTGAGCCAGTAGAGCTACAGCAGATCGGAGTTTGTGGCATTAGCTATAAGTTTCTCTGGTACCTCAAGCAGAGGGGAGCACTGCATCCCTGCATCCTGCAGTCACATCACCGATGTAACGGTACTGTCAGTATATCATTTTGGCATATTTGCTGATGTTAGTTATATTTCTAGGAAGGGAAGGGACTGACTCATTGGCATAGCAGACAGGTCATGGCTTTCCCTTGAATCATTTAGTCTTGCCAAGGAATATCTTATTGATTAGAAATTGTTTCCGTGGCTATTGGGGGAAAAATAGAAAAATATATCCTGGTGACCAGAGTGAACAGATGGGAAGCAGGATCTTCTGCATGGTAGGCTGCTGCAGGCTTCTTCAGTGCTTTTTTGCAGCAGCACGAGCGGCATGACAGAATAGTTTTAATGAATTTTTGTTTGTAGGAAGAGGCTGCATTTATTTTGATCTTTCAGAAGCTAGTAAACTTAGTTTGTAGTAAAAGTTATCGTATACGTTAGGAAAAGCTGTTTGAGAAAGCTCAGAGATCTCTGCATACTAAGTCCATGCTTCTGACGTGACCGTTCTTCAATCACTTGTATGTGGGCAAATGCTTTACAACTAAAATTGAGAACACAAATTGAAAATTGCTGTTTCTCTTGAGTGCCTGCATGTTGAAACCTGAAGTTAATTCTTTGCTTGCCCTGGAAGAAATTATACCACAATCACAGCAAGTAATGCAGCTCCCCACTGTGCTTTTAGGTAAAATTTCTCACAGGGAGAATATAAAATTGTGAGTCTTAGCAAGTTGCAAGAGGGAGAAAATTTTTGTTTGACATGTAAGCTGTTTATTAAGAAGCTTGAGCATATTCTGTGTGGTTGGTTTTGTTTGTTTCACTTCTGAACTGAGTAGAAACTCACTATATTCAGTGTATTAACTTTTTAGCATTGAATGTTAGGACTATGGGCTACGGTTTATTCCATAAAGAGGATTCAGTAAAAGCATCTTATGTTTCTCCTCTGGTTTTCTTTGCAGTAGACCTCAGGAAGAACAAAGCAGGCAACGTGAAATACAGTTACCTTTTTCTTCCTTTTCTTTTTAAAACAGAAGCCAGCTGCTTTTGACGCTTTCATTTTTTTAATTTGCTTTCCTGTAGAAACACATCTTCTATATGGAGGGAGAGATGCTGAGGAGTTGGCAGTTCCCCCAAAGCCCTATTCTAGTTTTCCATGATATTGATTTTTATTTTCTGGAACACAAGGGATGCACGCGCCGTTCTCCGCAGTCCATCAGAAGTTTTTTCCGGCTTAGCTGGAGGGCTTTGTTCAAGCAGAGGACGACACGCTTGCTCACACCGTCTTTCTTATTCCCCCGAATAACCCAGCTTTTGCCACGGAGCTGGGCAAGCTGCCTCTGCAGCGCTCCCGGAGGGGCGCTCTCCGTTTTCAGAGTAGAGGAGACAAAGTTATGCTAAAGGACTTGGCTTGCACGGGTCCCTTCAGGGCTTTAAACGTCTAGGGATATGGTTAATAGTCAAGGTTAATAAAATATTTGGCACAACTGTGCCAGTCTTGCTTAGCTGTTCATTGTAGTGGATGTAGAGGGCTCAGAATAATGAACTCCAGTGGGAATGGGAAGGCAGACATTTAAATTTCTTTTCCCCAGTGAGAATGTTTCAAAACGCACGGTGGTTGAAGTCTGCCTGTCCTTTTCCTTAAGCCAACCTCTCTGCCTCACCTACTGTGCGTGTTCACTAGGAGAACCTCCCCAAAGAGATGGCAGCTGCGTCCTCCGCTCGCGCTCGCGCGGTGGGCCAGGGCAGGGCAGGGCCTCCAAAACTCACCTGCTCCCTGTCCGGCGTCCAGCTTTCTTGCTCTGTTTTTCCCCTCTTTCTCGGACCTCGTCCAGTGCTTTCTACCACGCTGCTTCTGTTGCTGGATGTATTTTTTCTGAGGACATCTGGAAGTCGGTACTTTCTTTTCTCCAGCCTCTCTGAAGATTTCTTTGTTCTTTTGTGAAATCGATAAAGATTTTCTCAAGAGAGTTATCGGTCTGAGTTATTAAAACTTAGTTTTAATTCAACAACAATCTCTTAACTTGGTCCCTGCACCAGGTACCGCTGATATTAAGGGGTGTACTTCTTTCTATATTCTGTTCATCACCTTTCGCCTCATCTGGTGGTTATTAAATTGGTTACTTGGTCGAGTGCAGGGTTTGTCCCACATCTGTATTGGACATAGGAACTAAAATATATATAGTTGACACAAGTGTTCAAAATGACTTTTTAAACTTATCATTGCAGAGGTTGGCTCTCTATGTCTCTTCGATTTCTCCTTAACGATAAATGATTTATAGCCATCTATTCTCGATCATCCGTTATTGCTTTTGCAGTGGGTCAAAAGCAAACCAAAACCAGAACCAAACCCCAACAAAAAAGAGCAGAAAAATGAACTTTTTTTCCCAGAGCTTTTTTTCCCATTTCTGCAAGGAGTGAAACTCAAAACAGCATTTTCTTCGAATATTTTGCATATCAATGCATTTAATTTCAGCTCTTTACATTTGTCTTTAAGTACTTCAGCAGCTATTTAGCAACTGTTTTCACTCGTCTTTAACATCCACTTGTCTTTACTGTTAGGCACTGCTCAAATGCTTCCTAGCGCCAAGAGTTGTTGTTGTTGTAACTGTTTATTAGGCGACATCGTTTGCCTCCCATCCTGGAAGATTTTGAAGTGTGTGTTCACTGAAATGTAGAGCGTTGCTGGGGAACCTTTTGCGTTTTGCCTCTTGGCTTTGTCTAATGATGTGGTTCTACAATGATTGTTTACTTACTTTTGGAGGCGACACTGAAACCTCTGAGAGTTGACCCTTGAGATGAGGCTTCACGTCACTTACAGCGTATGAATATTAGTTTAATCTTCTCAAAGACATCCCCAGACTTACTGACGGGTGCAGTATGCACAAAAAGTATGTTTTTCTTCGTGCTGTGCGCAGTATTCTGTGGGATTTTTTTTTTAGCGCATCCTTCTGAAGCCGTGTGAAGGTACTAAATGTTCGGGCTTTAGCTGTGCTGACTGCAACCAAAATGATCAATTCCATCTTAGAGTTCTACATAATATCTAACAAAAACGTTTTCCCTACACACTCATTGGAACGGGTAATTACTGTAGCAACTACAGACTAATTTGAAGTGTTAGCTGTTAATTAAAACACTACAGAGGTGTACGGTTGTCTTTTGGTGTAACCAAAGCTCCTATTCGAACTTCATTAATCACTTTACAGTTATTGTGTTGAGGAAGGTCAGGACAATGGAGCTGCCGGATCAGCCCGGAGTAAACAAATTCCTGTCCTCCCCGGTAGCGTGCCATTTGCAAAGGCACTGGACACGCTGGACCCACGGGCACCCTATCTCCTTTGTGATCCAATTCTCAGCGATAATTAAATGTTAAATTGGTACTGTCAGTGCTCTGTAAACCAAACCAGGTATCTGCCCTCTGCTGGAAATTTAACCCAAACTTCCACGGATGAATTAGCGTGCATCATAATTAAATAATCAAGTCTTCCCTTTTAATTCACTTGGAAACAGGAGATCTCTCTTATGGAAAAAAGATCAGCTTTCTTGACAAGCTAATTAAGTTGCCAAACTGTCCAGCACAGTACATATTAAGCTAACAGACGTTAAGCATGCTATCTCAACCTGTTCATTTTCTTATCATTTCTGCTGATCTTAAGTCCATAATGTTTTGCCACTGTTGATTCATCCATAGTTACAGGAGACTTCGTTTACTCCGTTGGATTCATTATCATGCAGTCAGCTACCGGTCTGTCAGAGCTTCGGCTGACGAGTTTGGTTCTTGCGTGTTGTACAGATATTAAATAACACTGATTTTTGGTATGCCTTTTTCAACTGTGTGTGTTCCCCAAAGCTCATGCCACTCGGTTACGTAAATGTTTATCCATGAGTTATTAAATTAAGGTGAAGGTTTTAGAAACTTCCAAGCTATTAACAGAAATTATATAAGCACTCAGCGTTATAAATAAGATTAAACGACAGTCTCGCCTTGTGCGATGTATGATTTTGCATGCAAAAAAAACCAAACCACGATTAAAACCTTTCTTCTTCAGTAATAATTGCTAGAGGTATATAGTGGTAAAATATAATTCTTTAAAGTTAGTGCCACATATATGACATTATTGTGCATAGTGTCATAAATCAGTATGAGACAATAAAACTAGTGAAGAGGAAAACCTTTAATGGTTTTGTTTTTATGCAAAATTACATGGGATTTTTAGTAGACTTTTTTTTCCGCCTACCTTTTTATTTTCTTACAAGTTGATGGTTAGGAATACGCAAGTCATTGTTAAATAGCCAATTATAAATATTTGTCTTGGGAAATTAAGACAAACTGCTCTTGAAATACTGTGGAAAATTATTTTGGGTATATGTGAGCATTAACAATAATGCTTTCTAACCTCATATGCGCACGCACACACTAATCTTAAATACAAATGCAGAAAGTTCATTTTGCTAATATTTTCTGTGAGTCCTTAGGTTATGATAAAGAATCGGTCACGACCTGTTTTACTTCACGTTAATTGCTATAGCTGTGTATCTCGCTGTCTTACCACTGAAATTACCCTTAGGACTGGCAAACTTGTGTGGTAAACCTTGGTTTACGTGAAGATTCTGAATAATGGCTATACCATAATTTTGTTGCATTAAAAGAAAATGTGAAAGCAGATAAATTTGTACTTAGAAGTTTGCTATTACGCTGCACAAAAGTCTTCAAGGCGTAGATCTGATGTGAGCGTGCAGATGTAAAAACCCGCTAAATGGTTTCATTGTAAGTATATTCTTTTGATCAATTGTTTTCATCAGTCTTTCTTTAGGAATGCTATATAAAATTGGTTTAATGTAAAACGTATTAGCTCCAAGTCATTTTTCTGTGAAATTAGTGTATACGTGTTGCACATATGTATAGAGGTAATTTTATGTGATCTCAAGTTATTTAATTTTTTCCCTCATGCAGGGCATATCATGTCCCTAGTGGAAAAATACTAGCAGTAAAGGTAAGATATTACAGTAATTTTCTTTCTCTTTCTTTCTCTCTATTCTTTCTTGACCTTGGTTTCCTTCCCCTCCCTCTGATTGTTAGATCTCAATTTGTTTTATTGCATTAAAGCCCGTATCGTTTATGCGGGAAAACTCCAGCCCATAAATCTAGTAATTCCGAAGGGGCGCAGGGTTCCCAGAAGCCGGGATTCGCCCACCCGGGATCGCTTGGCACTGTGTGGAGGTTCCGCCACGTCTTCCCGCGGGGTTACAGGGATGTGCCCAAGCGCAGTCGTGGTTTGTGCCTCTCTGGCGACCGGCAGAGATGCTGCCTCACCGGCCCGAATCCCAGCGGTACAGGAGCGGGGCTGGAAAGGTCGCAGGATGTCAGCCTGTACCTTTCTCTGCTAATGCCAAACTGTCCCCAAGGGCACATTCTTGAGTGGTTTCTGCAACCGCATTTTTAAATAAAGAGAATTTCCCTGTTTTCTTTGGGATAATATCTTGTTTTCCTCGGAGATTTTGTGGTTTTAACAGGTTTATTTATTTTATTGTCCCTTTCCCCCCCATTGTTTGGGTTTTTTTTACCCAACTGATTTGGCTTTTTTTTTTTTCCTTGTTAGCTCATTCTTTGCAGTGAAGCTGTATACTGTGATGTTATGTGGTCAGACAAACGCCAGTCTTGCCTGATGTTCAGTTAAGACTGTGGTAAACTAGTAGCGCGACTCTGACAACAGTATGCCAACTCTTCTGTAGAATATGTTAAATTAAATGTGTAAATTAAATTATTAATGCAGTTAAGCTATACAAGAACTGTGAAATGTGCCCTTTTTTAATATATCAAACTTTTTTTTAATTTGGCGATTTTGTTAAAACTCAAAGCGGTACAGACTTTTGGAAAACAAATTAATTGTTGCATTCATACAATTCCAATTAGCAGTTTGGGATCTAAAACAAAGGTATATTTTAAAAGTATAATTTATGGAGTAATTACTCAGGAAACTGTAAAATGGGCTTTTTGTCTCTTTGTTTTCTGTCTTAATCATTAAATTGTGGTGTAACTGAGTTAAACTGAAAGAATGTGGAGAAGGGCAAGAGGAGCGATGGGAGTTGGTTGCTACAAGCAGAATTGGTGTTACATGGAATTTAAAGATGTCAGATTATACTAAGACTTCAAACAAAGCATTTATATTTACCAGGCAATATTTACATATATGGGTAACTTTCAGATTTGGGCTCAGATTGTCTTGTGGTTCCAACGGATACAGTTTACTAAAAGGAGATTCTGCCCACGTTTTGGCTTTCCCGAGGATCGTGTAAATCCCTTCACCCCACTAGGAGAAACGCTTTTGACTTTCCAGTGAATTGAAGAAAAGCAAATGCTTACTACAGGATTTGACATCATTCTCTACATGTGGAAAAAAACGGAAATTGAAGTAACGTCCAAATAACTTCTAATTATATGGAATACAAATATCACTTGAAAAAGTCTTTTTGAAAAAGTCCTTTCAAGTGGTATCTGTCATTCCTAAACCTGTCATGAGCAGTTAGAGTAAGACAGGGATTCTCTGAGTTGTAATAGGCACAAAAGTACAGCAAATTTAATAATAAAAAAATATTTTTTATTACAACTTTCAATGGGGAACTGAAAAAGCTCTTCCCCTAAATGCTGGGGTTGTGTAAGGATGCTGCTTTTCCCTGGCACCTGCTTCCTCAAATAATCTTCTTCCAGCTCTACAGAGAGCATCTTCTATGCCCGTTCTGCTTGGCGCTGGCATTGCTGCTCGCCGGCCGGCCCCGTGCTGCCGTGGGGCTGTGGGTGCCCTCCGAAGCTGCCTGGAGAGGAGGTGGAGCAAGAGAAAAAATCGCACAGGCAGGAGGGGAAATGAGTTTACCCTTCGCAAGGTTAATTGAAATCACCTCCCTGTGGCACAAAGCCTTTTCCCCCAGCAATTTCACCTCCTTGTTTCCCTTTGAGTCCACGGGTTTGGTTAGTCCTCGTGGATAATTAGCATCCTGAAGATTTGGGAAACTGGCTTCTCTTGTAGATACTACTCATGGTGGTCCTGTCACTCTCAATTACACTTTTTTTTTTTTTTTTAAGTGTGATTTCAGAAGAAATATTACTCCAACGTGTGTGTTATCGTAGTTTAAAATAACATGCTCACGAGCTGGAGGTGAGGAAACCTGCTATGATCGCGATCGTGCCGGCTTGCTCTAGTAAGAAAATTACTGAACACATCTATGGCTCAGCATACACAGCAATAAAAAGAGGACGGTAGTGCCCGCGTCTTGACGAGATCGTCACACGGATCAAGTGTTTTGACAGAGGATTATCCTGCTAATGGGAACATCACTGGATGGATCTGTGAAAGCCAAGTTCTGCATTTTGGGGGCTTTTTTTTTTGGATGATAATTCACAGGTTTGATAGGACAAGATAACGTTCTGCAAACCTGTTGATTAAAATTCTTTCAGTTGGTAGATAATCTCGCAAATATATTGAACAGGAAACCTAAACCGATGCTAATACCTGTGTTATAGACCAAAGCTATGTCATCACAAATTTTGTGTAAACTTTACAGTTAGATATTGTGCAGAGGATTTAATAGATTTTTTCAAACATAACTTTTTTCGAATTGGAGGGAAAAATCCAAATGAAAAATTTGAGCAAACGCTGGCTGATTGCCATTCTTAACTGCTTTTAGTTTCTCCTGCTCTTAAGCTAGCATTTAAATGGACCATTTGATTAATCATTTGTATACTGACTATAATACTCCCAAATTTCCTTTGAGTTGTACATACTGTAAAAGACAATTATGTCGCCACGGATTAAATAAGTGAATTAAAACAGAATAGCAGCTTAATTTGACCTGTGATTTTGCTCTCGTTCCCTTTAGTGGAACGTATGCCACTCCAGCAAATAGATGAAGTCATCCATGACAGCTTGTGATGAATTGCCGTATTTATACTGTATATTTTAATAGCCTCACACTAATTTAAATTGAGCACAGAGTAAATTATAATTCAGTCACTTGACTGCTTGTATTTAACTTGACAACTCATCCTTATTTGTCCTGGAGGTGTAGTGGAGAGCAGCGGAAATATGCTCAGGTATTCCACTTTTAAAAATTAACCCTTTTTGCTTGAAACGTTAGGTATGGTGAGGTCACATAACCTTCTAGGCGTGCTAAGCGATTCCAAGATTGTTGTATTCTGGGCAGGAACTTGATAAGGAAGATGTGCAGAAGTACTTGGAGCCCCTTGCTGAATCCCAGAGGTCCACCATGTCCTTTACGTTAAAAAAAAATATATATAAAAAACGCCCCCCTTGTCTCGGATCTGTCTCCAGCTCCACCTCTGAGGCACCATTTGGACTAGTTTTGACATCGGGGCAGGTGCCGGAGCTCGGAGCTCGGTGGCCAGCCCCTCTTCCCCAGCCAGCCCGCGTCACCCTCAGCCCCGTCATCCGCAGCCCCGTGGCTCGCTCAGCCCCCGGCGGCGCGGGTGGCCACGGACCTGCCGAGCTCCTCTCCTCCTCGGACTCTTGTTGTTGTAGCTTCTGATGCAAACTTGTTGAGAAACTCCGCTCCCACACATGTTGGACACTGCCTGTTATTTTGTGCCGGATGAATCGGGTTTCGCTTTTCTGCTTTCAATAATTTCAGTAAAATAACAGTGATTATTTGCTACAATGTTCTTTCCAGAGGTGCCGTTTGTCCAACGTTACATCTCATTTGTTTACCTGCGTTACGGTTGTGGAAATTGTAGCCAAAGTCCTTATTCGCAGCTTTGTCCTTGGTAGCAATGGGTTTGGGGAGGGGTTGTGGGGTGGTTTTTCTTGCTTTAACGCTGTTCCAGCCCATACTTAACACTGTCAGCTCACATATTCTTAGAAGTTGTTTCACCCATACAAACTTTATTTTCTAAGTACGCTTAGAAATTTTAAACAGAAGGAGTATGACCATGGAGATTACAAGTGCAGATTAAGGCAGTGCTGTATAGATTTCTCCCCCCCTCCTCCTTTCTGCTCCCATTTCGATGCTGTAAAAAACATAAGGTTCCACCAACCTTGACATCAGATGGGTGTCTCTCCAGTGTTAGGTGTCACACAAGCTACGCGTGTTTAGATGGAAGAAAACACTTCCGTACAATAGTTACCCAGAGAAAGCGAGGCGGTGGTCTCTCCTAATTTATTTTGTGGTGATGTACGCTTCCCGTACCGTTGCAGTGCATTTCTGCACGTGCTCTACCCTATAGGAGCCTGAGCGCTCCTAAGTTGGGTGGCTCTGCTTTTCCAGGTTATCCTCGCTATTAGAATGCAGGGTCTGTATGTAATTATAGTTAATGCAAATCAGCCGGAGACCTTTCTTCCTGCCAGGTCTTGGTTGATTGGGTGTCGGTGGTGTATTTGACGCTGATCATGCTAACTAGTCATTGTTCGGGTCGGTGAAGCCTTCACAGCGAATGAGGCAGGGAAATTTCTCACTGGGAGTAGAATTTAGTGAGATAAAAATGTTAATTTTATACTGTTGACAAGATTAAATTCTCTTAATATTCAGTGGGTAAAACTGATGGTATTCCAGCAAATTGTTTTAAGTTTTTCACGCTGGAAAAATGTAAGTGAATATTGTTGGCAAATGATTATTGATCTAGACAAGTGTGTTAAACGTTTCTTGGCAGCCCTGTATTACACTTACAATTTAGTTTAGTGACAGCTTTTATAAATAACCCTAAAGCAAACTCTTGATAGAAACAGGTTATCGTTTTTTTTTCTTTTAGACAGATTTTGATACTGGAAAATGCGTGTGTTTGGAAGCGGTCTCTCTGTATTTTGTTTGATCAGCAGTATATGCAGCGCATAATATCTATTCTGCTAATTCTGCAGACTGACTAGATTTTGTTTCCCTTTAGCCTAAAGTATTAAACTGTGAAATATTGAGTGGTAGTAGACAGAGCCTGGCTAAATGCATGCGGAGTCCATTTTGCTATATATAGTAGTCCTTAATAATTGCGCGCGCCAGTCTTCAAATAATCATGGCGAAGAATCGTCTGTTAAAGTTGACTTTCAATGCTGGTTCTGTCGGAACCGGCATCCTTATTAAGACGGTCTGTCTTGAAAATCCTGAAAACTCGTAACTCCAGTCACTGCACCCCATGTTCACTGCAGCATGTGGTACTTTAGTCCTGGTTAGCAGCCTGGCTCAAAAGGATGAAAAACGAGGGCACGGACGAAGGAAAGGAGGATCTAAGCGTGACAGCGAGCGGCTGGTTTGAGCTGCTGAGCGCTCAAAGTCGGGTTGGTTGTAGTTGTTTTGAGGAATGCTTTGGTGATGCTTACCTAAGCATCTGGACCATCTGCTACCACCTGCATTTTTTTCCTGTATATTTAAGTTTATCATTTTTCACATGATGTTGGGAATTTATGTAAAAAAGAGGGTAAATATTAAAGAAACTGAAACTGTAAGAGCGGTGCTTAGAGGCGCTCCTTTAGGACACCGCTGAGACATCCAGAGATACTTCCAACGCTACAGTGCTTATTTAGCCCTTAGAGTTAATGTCGGCACGTTCAGCAAGGTCTGTCGGGGTCACATCCTTCAGGCTTTTTTGCAAGACGTCTCTGTAGTGAGAAGGATCGGTGCTGGGCGGATGAGGAGGCGGCTGTACTGAGCAGGAGGTGGGAGGTGGTCGCACTTCGGGTGAATAAGAAGCAACTTTACTGACCTGGGTTTACCCACCTGCAGATCGACCCCGCCTGCTCTTCGCATGACATGCGGGACTTGTGTTCGTCTCTCGGTCAAATGGTTAAACCGCAAACCTTATGACGTTTCATGGATAAAATCGGCTGTTTAACTTAGTTTACTTATAACTGAATTTAAAAAGTAAATAAGTCTGTCTTTCCTTCCTTTGCTCATCACTCTGTTAAAATATTCTTGCCACCTCTTCCTCTCTTGCTTTGCTCACATAAGGATAATTAATGCACAGGTCTTCTGGTTTTTATTTTGAATCATTCACTTTTTCTGTCAGTGCTAATCATATGTCCATTCTTTTTATTTTAGGTCATACCTTTAGATATAACACTGGAACTCCAGAAGCAGATAATGTCGGAGTTAGAAATTCTTTATAAGGTAGATAAATTTTCTCATTTTGATTATTCTGCCCTATAATCTTCTTACAGCAAATTCTAAAACAGGCTTCTCTTTTTTCCTTTCTTTTTCCAGTGTGACTCATCATATATCATAGGATTTTATGGTGCTTTTTTTGTAGAAAACCGAATTTCACTGTGTACAGAGTTCATGGATGGTGAGTTGTCTATCTAGTGTCCTTTTGATTGCTAAGCATGTAAATGGGAAAATCAAACAAAGATGTGCTTTTCCAGAATGGAGCAAAACACAGTAGTATGACTTGAAAATTTAAAGTATTAATACTTCGCAGGTAGTTTTTTAAAAAACAGGTTAGTATTGGGACTGTGTTATATTCTCCATGGTACGCTGTATTTTCCCGAGTGTAACTTCGCTTACTTTTATTGAAAATGTAAATAGAAGAGAAATAAATGCTAGCTTAATTTGTGGTTTGATATTTGAGTCTTCCGTACAATCTGTCCTCGCTGACAAAACAGCTGTTCCTCACTTTTACTGTTTTGATAGCCAAAACAGATTTTCTTTTAAAGAAATCTATTAACCCAATGTCCTATGTGTTTTCAGTGGAAATTGTCTCTTAATTGCAAGGCAAGGAATTATTTTCTAACACAGCTGTTTAGCAGTGCTGCGCCGAGTTTCTTTTTGGGTGCACTCTTGTTTCTCCCAATGTGGATCTTCAGACCAACAGTATCCCCTTCCCCACAATCTGGTGCTGCTCTCGTTGTGGCGCTGTGTTAGTACTTTGCTTTGAAATCTTGTACTATGTGGCATTCTTGGAGAAGAGGCAGGAAAACTATACTGATTACAGGAATTTATAATCATTGCTGCCCTCTGTGTGTCAATTTTGAGAGCATGTCTCATGACAGATGCAGTCCCCTCGTGTCTCATGTGCAAGAACCCCCTTCGCAGCGTTCAACTTTAAACATCATGTTCTTACAAGCAATAGTCTATGACTCTCTCCAGGATTTTCTTATGAGCCAGCATTTCCTGCCCTATCCGGCTTTTTCACAAAGGTTCAGTTAAGCTGGATATAAAGAAGTAAGGATCTCGCAAATAATATACAGTGGAGGGAAGGCTTTGTGGCAGGAAAAATTTCCAAAGCCAAATGTGTACCATTAAACATTGTTGAGTAGCTTCTTCCTTTCTGATGGGGACCACGAATAAAGCCCTTTAGGGTTTTACGGTGCCTTTTGTTTTCTCCCTGTTAAAATGGTCTGTTATTACTGTTATTTCTCTCTTTGTACACTTACTACCTCTGCCCCAGTGATGGCTGTGCCCCATTTCCAAGTATGAGTACTCTCACAGATTTTCCATGTTTAATGAAAAAGTATTACATTTATTCATCAAAGCCCACAAGTTAAATTCTTTGCTGTTCTCGCGCTGTGTGACTATTAGCCTGTCTCTGTTCTGTCCTTGCAATTGCACTCAGACTTGCGAGCCTGTGTTCAGCAGTAGTCGAATGCAGTAAGGAAGCATCTGCTCATGCCAAAACACGCGTCTGCTTAGAGTATGTGTGCTCCTGCTAATTCGGAGATGTTTAAAAATGACGGCCATAAATGCTCGCAGTTCTGAATTCTTGTTTGAAAATATTTAAGCCTTTAGGGTATGCGTCTCTCATGATGTTGCACAACGATGGTGGTTACTGACCATGCACAAATTACTTGGAATTATACTGGAGATGACCTCTGGTCTGCCTCATGTTGTGCGCTCCTTCTGGCAGAAAGCAACAGCCATCATTTAAAGGAAGAACAAAATGCAAATAAAGGGACCTTGCCTTTTTTTTTTTTTTCCCCAGACCTTTAATTTTGATGCATAAGGATGCAGGTAAAGATAGTAACAAGTACTTTCTCATCCTGCAGATGAACAGCTTTAACCTTGACAAAGCTTTAGCCCTTTTGACTGTCTTAGAGAGTTTATGATATTTGCTGGATCCATATCCTGTGGCTGCGTTTGCCCAATTATATCCTGTACCGTCTTACAAAACATAGGTATTTCTTTTCGAATTGCCTAGGTAGAGGTGGATCTGCCTCTTTTGGGGTAGTTATGACTTAGGGGTACAGGTAGGGAAAAGGTGCACATGTGGCACCATACTGGTTCTTCCCTGGCACCTGCAAGCAGGAAAAGGCAAGTAAGTCCAAGTCCGCAAATGGCAAAATACTGAGGTTGAACTGACCTGCATCACTGTTCCACCTGCCGGTTGATCTTAAAGATCAACAGAGATGTGAAATGAAGCTTTCTAATCTTTGCCCTTTTATAGTTATAATAAAGAAGACACGCTTCTCAAGAAAGATGGTGAAACGTGCTGTTACCTTTTACTTTGTTGCCTCTTTTCCTTGAAACTGCTGAACACCCACTAAATTTCCCTTAAAAGCAGCGAGAGGTGCCGGGTATCAGACTGTACCTAGATGTCTACACATAGATTTGAGAACTAACATTATATATTTAGATTTGGAGATGTCTGCTACGGAATTTTTTTCTCAATAGAAAAATGGCAGATTTCCCCCGTTGTTTGCCAAAAGTTACTTTCCTTCATTTTTCAAACAGCACTACCTTTAGTGACATCTATAATAGCAAGACTTACTAGTTTGGTGTATGAAAATAGGTCCTTTTTTTGTCCAAAATTTAAGGATGAGTTATAAGCATTAACAGGAACCACCTGCTATATGATTGCCTTCTGTTTGGCTTTTGTAATGAGCAGTAGATATCGGTGATGCTACATCCTCTTATTTCTATTAAATAGTGCTTACATTTACTTTTACAACTGAGGTTCATTATAATCCACAGGCAATGTGGACAATATAAGTTGAAAGAATTAACTTAATGAACAAATAGGAGTTTCAGTGACCTGGAATCACAACAACATTAGTGAGGATAAACACATACTATATTTCTGACAGTGGAGACAATGAGGAAAATGAGGGGAAAAAAACAACAACAACTAATGCAAAACCCCCATCATTGGAATAAGTAGTATAGCATAAATAAGAACTATTGTATAATTAAGGCTGAAGACTGGAATAAGCACCTTGTGACTTCTTTGGATTGCAGCATTTCAGAATGAAAAGCTTTTACTTTTAAAAACTGAACCATAAGCAAAGTACAAGGTGTAGTTTTCTTAATTGCTGAGTGTGGGCCTGACACTTTTCCCAGTGGTGTCATCAGTAAAATCCATATACTGCACTGGGAGCAGAGTTAGATCGGTGCTGAGCACTTCTGAGCGCCTCAAGCCTTGAATAAGACAACGCGCCCTTGCAAGCTCACGCTGATATGCTCTGCCTGTAATTTGCTTGGCTGTTGCGTGAGGGCTTTTTGCCATTCTACTTGGATATTTTTAATTCTTAATTTTAAATTATATAAGGATTGTATCAAATCCCACATAATGTTAGCACCAGGTGTGGGGGACAAGGGTTAGGATACTTTAGATTTTGAAGTCTACTGTTGCTTTTTGGGATGACTTTTTTTATTCCCGAGAAGTTACTCCAAACCTGATGGTTTTGAGTTCTCCAGTTGTGATAGTCTGTCCTGTGAATTGTTTCCTAAAAGGAGTTCTAATATTAATGCTGCAAGCGAAAATAAGTAACGTGGGTGAGTACTGTTTCATGTGTTTGCGTTCAGAGTTTGGTAGATTTTTAAGGTCAGTTATTTCCGACACGGTTATCGTTACATCATTGATGGTGTTTTTATTAATAACCAAGGCCTAGAAAACCCTTGTGACTTCAAATCTAGGGCAGTATTTCATTTTGTATTACCTAAGCACGATTTGTTTATCCCTGCAGGGGGTTCTTTGGATGTTTATAGAAAAATTCCAGAACATGTCCTCGGAAGAATAGCAGTAGCTGTAAGTATTTTTTTCATTTTGCCTTTCACTTTTTAAATGTGCGTGTAACACGTCTCTGATTCGAGTGCACACGTGGCCCTTTGGGACACTGAGCCATCTCCAGGCTCCATGTCCTCGTTGTGTCTGTGTAAAAGGGAGACTCATGCTTATCTCGTGCTCTTCCTAACCATCCTGTGTGCACAAGGACACCGGGTTTAAGGAAGCCTTCCTTTTGAATAACCAACACGTGAGTTGCCGGAGGCTCAAGAAATGTAAAAGGATGTGATAAATTGAATGGGATAAGAAAAAAAAAATATCATGAGTTTGCTGGAGAACTCTGTGGCCGCGTTTCTTCGTATCAACCCCTGTAGGATAGAGCAGTCCTCTTAATCACCTTTATTTTAGCCTTTAAGTCCTTCTGTGCTCTATGGTTCCTTTAAAAAGTGATTCAGAAGCCCTGGCCTGCCCCTTATGGTGCTGCCTTGTCTGCTGCTTCTGCTGATTCTCATGTGTAATTTCCATTCTAACTGTCCTCATTCCGTACAAAGTAACTCAATTAGATTTGCTTCCCAGGTTGAAAATTTAAGTCGGTTCCTGTTACCAAAATGCGATGGCAGAACACATTTTCTGTCTTCCCCTGGGGCAGATGTACTCCTGAAGGCAAATAAGGAGGAGGCTGAAGTTTTTATTTGGCACAAGACGGGCCTGACAAAGGCTGCCTGGGGCCGGGCTGCGCTCTCACCCCGTGCTGGCACCCTTCGCTGTGAGCAGCCACGGCTGAAGACCTAACAGTCATTTTAGGGGAGTCGAGCAGGGAGCTGGTCTCTGGTCTAGGAAGAACTGTCAGTCCCCGGTGCCTGCTCGGTTTGGTAGCCAAGTGTTGACAGTGTGATCCTTAGAGCACCTGAGAGCCCATCACTGTTTCTCAGCAGCATTCAGCGACTGCGTTGCTAGAAATTCACTAGCCGTACTTGAAAAATCAGACTCCAGAGCAAAAATCCAAAGTTCCACGTTTTGCCACAGCTGAACACAGAGTAAATGACCAATGCCTCCGTGGATCTCACAAGGGAGAGAGATGCTGCTAAACAATTGCTAAATATAAGGAATACTTTGATAACTTAAGCAGTTTAAAGCATAACAAAGTTATTCTATCATGTGCCATTTAATTAAGTGCTGGGTTTTCACATTCATTATACATCAAGCTGACAATTTAAATCCTTTAATCCAACACAGGCAGCTATTTAGTCTCTGTTCATTGTAATTCACAGCTCTACTTTCTCTTAATTTGTGTGGCCTGCCCAGGGTGATGAACATCCTTCTCTGATGCTGTTTCCTCTAAGTAGCTTCAAATCTGCTCATTATATCGCCTAGCCATTTCGTATGGAATTTGAATGCTTTTCACCTTTAGTTCAGAGTAAAAACGTTTCATCTTTTCTTCCCTATGGAGCAATGAATGATAAGTTGCTCACAGTGTCCTCGTATTCCTGATTCTGAGTAGCGTGTGTTTAGTGTAATAATACGGGGGTGGGCCTTCAAGCATTTCTTCAGATGCTTCTTCCTTCTCCTTTCCCTTAATCTCACTTCATATTGTGTACTTAATACATCCACACTAACTTACCTTTTCATTTCCTTACCTGCTTTTGTTTCTCCTCTCCCCCATCCTCCCCGGCCCACCTGGCTTGGTATTCTGCGGATGTTCTCTTCCAGTTTTTTCACTTATCCGTAATGGTGGTCCTTCAGCCCCGTCTTTTATGTCTTTATATATACGGGGATCTGTTCACCTGCAGGGTCATCTCTTTACAAATCAGTTAGTTAGTGAGCATGACTCCCTGACATGGATGGGGAGCTGATATTTAACTTTTCCTAGTTATTGTATTTGCTGCTTTAGCAACCTGTGCTGTGCCCGCTGCAGTGCAGAGGGTCAGTAAGGAGGTGAACAAAGGAGCCTTCAGAGAAGGAACTCGCCCCCTTCTCCTGCTTCTCCGTAACAGAAGGTGTGCGCTGAGGCTGAACCAGCCCTGGCAGCTTCCTCTGCTCTGGTGCTGATTTTTTGCTCAATTGGCATAGTAGACTTGTTGGAAGGAGGCAGTGAAAGCCTTTGTTTTCCCTGTAATTTATCAGCGGCAGCAGGAATGGCTCCTTTAAGTCTTCACAAACGGCTACCCTGCATCTTGGTGCCTGGCATTTCAGGAGAGCCCAGCAGCCTGTTTTGTGGGTTGGGGCACCTTTTTTGCCAAGTACTGTACACGGACACCTTAATCCCCACCCCGAACAGCTTGGGAAGATTACCCAAAGCCTGGAGGATTTCTGTTCGTGTACTGAGGAGAAGGAGAATGTCAAACAAAAGCCAGAGCTTGTGTGCGTGGATTTTGTGGACAAAATGTGGAGCTTCCGTAGTCTCTTTTCTTTTTCTTTTTTTTTTTCCAGTCTGTATGTTTTCTTTCTACCTTCCTTGCACCACGTACACAGAGTCATTTGTCTTTTATTCTCCTGAGACATGTACAATGCATTAGTCTATTGAAGCTGCTTAATAATATGTGTGACCTGCACATCTGTTAATTAGAATACCCTTTTGTTATATTTGTAGAAGTTCTTAAGTGAAACCGTTTCCAGAGGAAAATGATGCAGGCACATATAGACATTTAGCAGCATCCCAGCGTTCCTCTCGCTCTGACTTGATGATTTTCTTGCTTCCTTTCTTGTTACACGAATTCAATCGTCATGAAAAGCGGTGGACTGAGAACCCTTAAAAACGATTGTCCTACTCGTAGCAATGAGTACGAAAGGCGCAGGAAATCCCGGCTGGTCTAGAACCAGAGCTGTGTCTGCTCAACGCGCCATGGCAAAGGGAGCTCAGTTAAACACCGAGTTGGACTCGAGGTCATTTCCTTGCATTCTCCGATCTCCACAGGCTGGGGCTGAACTACCCGAGACATCCCTTTCTTGACAGCCCTGACTTTCTGTAGCCAAAAGGATATGGCTGTGTTGCTGTTCGTTTCCTCGAAATACCTCTGTAAATACTTAACAGGTACCTGCAATGCACTGCTTAATGGGCATGAACGGTACTTGCTTTCTCGTACGCTCCCCTCCCGATCAGGCTTTGATTTGGCAGGAACCGGAGGAGAGTTTTGTCTGCTGAGACAATCAAACATTTTCTGAGGATAGCAACTGCCACTGTATTTTTTTCTGATGTGAGCCCTTATGTGCTGAGAATTAAACTGGCTATCACAGCGTCACTTAGAATATATGTAGTCTTTACACCACAGTGGTGTTCTGCGTTTTCGTTATCCATTTCTCACTGGAGAAGTGATCACCATTAATTGTGAATGGACAATCAGCTTTCAAGCCAAAATGGCAGGAATGTATCCCCAAGCGTGGTACTCTTCTCTCGGGGTTATTTTTTTGAGGGGTAAAGGGTGGAAGGGAGGTTTGAGGCTGAAAGGCAGAATGCTGAAAATAAAGCAAGGCAGTGAAAAGAAATCTTAAAAGGAGGAAAGCATTTACCGGGACTTGGGGAAAAACACTGCTTTTTCAGGGGCCGGATAAAATGGTAAGAGAGCGGTAGAGTCATCCGAGACTGGGTCCCCGAGAAACTGGAGGGATCTCTGACTTCATCATAAAATTCATCCCGATCGCCTATACGAGGCTGTGTCAACAAGAAGGTGAAATTCCTCTTTTTCCCTCTGTTCTTTACTCGTGTGAAGGGCTGTTGTGTTTTCCTGAAGGAGAGGGTTTATCTTGGGAACCCCAAAGTGATGTGGTCACTCCTGTTTTCACACTGATGTGTACTTATTTGGGTCTGCTGATGTAAAACCCGTTCTACTTTTGCTTGCCGCTTCACACATTTATTTTCACTTCAATTTCTGAAGCAGTGACATTGTGCACTGTATTTTTGAGTGCTAATGTTGATTGAAGTTCTCCCTGAAAGGATGTGCACTTGAACTGTCAAGAGAGTGAGTGATTGACAGCAGGTAGAAGTACTTTTTGTGTCAAGGCTTTGTCAAGTCATTGTTGTAAAACCTACTTTACTGAATACCAATAATTCCTGCTAGATGTTCAATCAAAAGATACCCTCTTCCAGCACCGTTTTAGAATAATATGTAATACTCAAAGTCCTTCCCTAATAGGCAAATGTAAGGTAGGTGAATAACGGTGCTTTACACTAGGTTAGTCCATTTGGGGAACTCCTGTGCGCATATTTGCAGCCCAGGATAAAGGGAAAAAACTTTTCATTTCTTTGTACACTGATGCCGAGAGAATCTGAATGTGAGAGTTTGCCTAATACTGTGTCTTTTATAACTGCTTATTCAGCACATTCCATAATAAAGATGTTTAATAACTCACAGCTGTTGATTTTTTCCCATAGGAAATGTTTCCTTTTTTCTATGCATACATGCTTTAAAATAATTTCTATAATTTTATAACGATTTAAAGTATGTTAAATAGCCTAAGTATATGTTTAATAATCAAAGCAGCTTACGATTCTCAAAATCACTTTCACCATTGGAGGAAGCCTGAAGTGTTGCACTCCCTTTATTTTTGCATCAATATTTTTTCTTCTTCTTCTGTCAAAATGCTGTGTAAGTAGAATTCCCCTGTTTTGCTTTTTGAAAGGCTAACGTGAACAAGGCCACACCGCTGGGCATGCAGAATTTGACTAAGGCCTTTTGTTACAGGTAATTACCATCTGAGGCCATGAGATAGTTGGGTACAGAGTGTGAGTTTAACGCTGAGGAATTGCCACCTAGAGTAATTTACTGGGGCTCCCAAGTCATTATTTGCTTTACAGAAGAGATTCGGATTCCACTGACACTGGTTTTGGTTACAAAATAAACTCTAAAATTCATTTCTAATCCAATAGGAAGGCTGAAAATTACTATGCTGTCTGCTTTGAGGCTATATAATATTTTTAGCACTTCTGCTTGATCACTGCAACAGAAATAATTTCCTTTCAGTCTATTCAGACGATGAGAAGAATGGAATTGTTTTGCCTGAAAAACTCATACAACTTTACAAACGTCAGAAATGCTTTACTGTTCTGGAGATGCACAAAGAGTATCTCAGGAAAATGAGTGAAATATCATCTCATAGACGGAAACTTTGTAAATAAGATTTGCTCTATTAAAAACACTGGCTGCGACAGCAGAGATGCTTTGGGTAAAATGTAAGCAGAAGCAGAAATATGTTTATTGAATCTTGTTAGTTCTCTAGGCTTGTAAAAGTAGTAAATCTAGGGGGGAAATGACAATGTTAAAAATGCAAGAAGTATTGGGGTTTAATTACTTTACAGAAACAAAACCTGCAGAGGGGATAACTTGTAATATCCAACCGCTTTCTTAGCAAGTTGACTGAACAGCTTGTTTAATTTGGGGCTAGTATAAACATATTGTATATAGAAAATAAACAGAATAGCACTTTGATCCAGGGATGATCTTGCCAGATCTGAAAGAGCCGTATGTACGGATTCTGCGTAAGGAGGTGGCATGGGTTGTTGTTTTGGGAAATATAGCCACATTTGTACCATGATGTCCTATGAATTTTCATTAAAATGCATCTCATATGTAAGGCACGCCAACGTAGTACTGGAGCAACAGGTTTTAAAATTCAGTTTTAACAGTTTAACTAGTGGAAGGAGCGAATTCTGGAAGAGCAAGCCAAAGTCGTCTTATCTTTTAGGGGTCTCAACTGTTATTTTCTGGGGCTATGGGATTCAGTAAGGCTTGCGTTTGGTCTAGGATGAGTAATATGAAGAATAAGACAATTTGTACAGTTCAAGAAGAAATCAGCATTTGCATTGAGTAAATAGAAGCATGGGAAGTAAAGGAGGAAAAAGTATGGATGCACCAAATGGGGAAAAAAGGGCAAAGGAGGATGGAGTGGAAGAGGCTATTAGAGATTTTGTTGTTTTCTGGCCTTTAATTTCACTGGATTGCTTTTGTTGCAAGAAGACAAATCATTATGCACTTTGTCTTTCATGACTTTTAACACCCCAACAAAGATAGAGGAATTGAAAATACATTGAAATGCCTAAAGGGATTCAGTATAAGCTCAACTAACTTCAACTTACTGATCCTGGGAAGAAGCTTATTCATGTGTTCTTAAAGAACCTGTTGCCGTGTAGTCTGCAGCAGAGCTTCATCTGGGTCCTGCGATCCCTTGGAAGGGATGCGTTGTCTCTGCCTTCCGTGGTCCTGGCTCCATTCTTCATTGGCACTCGGGTCTTTAACGACTTGCGCCAGCTGAGAGGAGTAGTGTTTCTTACCGGGAATCTTTAATATTTCACGTTGCTTTTTCTTTTAAATTCAGGTTGTGAAAGGCCTTACCTATTTATGGAGTCTGAAGATTTTACACAGAGGTGAGTAACAGATGTTTTCTGTTTTGCAATGAAATACCGTATTATTTTATTTTAACAACACTTTCTACAGAGACAGTAGACCGTACTAACATCTGGTTTGATTTCAGTGGGGTAATGCAGAATGAATCTTACTCATTAGCCTTGCAGATTTTCTGATAAAATATTTTTACTGCTGTTCGCTTTTATTGCCCACCCTCCTCTCCTGCAAAGAAAAAGACTAAAGAGAGAAATGAATTTTATAGAGATTTAGATGCTAAGGGTTACAAACAGGAGCCCAGTGGAAAAATCAGCAAGGAAAATCAGATGTTTGACTAGTATTGGAAATAGAATATAAATAATGAATTTTCTTACAGACTTCAGAAATCTCACGCGACAGCCACGAGTGTTGCTAGAGTCTCAGATCTCTAAAATTGTGGCCCACTGTCCTCTAACATGGCCGTGAATTATTAAAGAAACATTAAACCTGCTTGGACATAAGCCGTTTTGGGGTTTTGCTGTTTATTCTCCTTCCTGAAGCTAATCTGTAGTTTTTTTAAACTTCTAATTTATTTCTTGCTTTTCCATGTTGTTACTTTTTGTTAGAAATGTATCTATTGTAGTAAGTTAATTCAGATATACCAGAACTTTCAAAAACAACGGCAGTTCTGGAAACGGTGGAAAATGTCATTTAAAGAACAAAGAAGCTTTTCCCACTACACCACCACCACCACCACCCCCCAACAAAAAAAAAAAAAAAAGAGAAACTCATTACATTTATAATGTTTCTAAAGTGTCTGAAAGTAACTGCTCTGGTTCCTAATGTTGCTAACAATACTGTTTAATTTAACCCATCTGCTCGCTCAGCCCGTGTGCGCAGTTGGAGCGTGCAGTAACCGACATCATTTGTGATTGAAAGAGAAGTGTAAAGTAGAGCGACACGTAGAAAATTTTGAGTTGCAAACCAAATAGGTGAGACCGTTTCTGCTGGGGTGATGCCTAGTTTTGGAGGGGCTGAGAAGTCGGTGCGAGGCTCTGGCCAGGTGCTGAGCAATGCCTGGGTTCGGCACCCGGTGTCCTGGTGTGAACAGTGCAAGGCGTCGGGCACCTCTGGAGAGTCATCCCGAAATCTGTGCGCTGAGTGGGGAGAACAAGCTAATAGGAAACGCTGATTCCCGGTATGTATTGAGGTCCTGCCCCTCCTCGGAGCTTCGGCTCCAGGCTTTTGTGGAGAGTTTGTAGTGGAAGAGGAGATGGATCCTTCCTTTGTGTAATGGCCCAGCGAGCAGCTGTGCAACAGGACAGTGGCTTCAATTCCTCCTCAGTCCCACAGCATCTCCTTCCTGGGAGGTCACTCTGATGTGACAGCACGGGCTCTCTCCTGGGTGGGAGAAAGAGAGCTGTGGCCAGAAGAGCGAGGAGAGATTGAGTAAGGACCTGGCTTTGTTAGATTAGAGGGTGAGTGAAACGCTGAGGCCGCTGGTGTCTTTGACCCTGGGCTGTCACTGGATTAAAAGAACAGAAATAACGCAGAGTCCATCACCAACTCGCTGCACACACAGGTGACCAAGGAGGCTTCATTTCTGATGATGGTTTAAACATTTCACCGACTAGCCCGAGTGTTGCCAGATGCAGAGATTTATCACCTCCATCCGCTCTCAGAAGAGGATGAGCAGTCTATGCGCCAGAGCTGCCACAGCGATTGTCAGAATAAGTGAAAAGGAAAAAGCAGGTGGAACATCCATGGCTGGGTACCGCTTTCTATAGGCTACGCAGTCTTTGCCGTGCTTTTGTGACACCCAAAAAGAAAAAGCAGATTTGACATTTTTTTTTCCCTTTTGAATTTTTTCATTAAAGATTCTGGCCACCTGCTGAACGTGATTTGGAGAGAGCATTGTGGTCAAGCATAAATACTGTAACATTTCATTGTTCGTGTAAATTTAGAACCTGGGTGTGATTTTTGCTTTCTCGGTCAAAAAAGAATCTCCCTTTCTGCATGGGTTTCATTGCCTTGATTGAAGAGCAGCTCTGAGTTTTTGATGAATTATGTATGGTCCTTTCTATGGTGTGAAGAAAAGCGCAGAAACTGGTTGTTTCATCACACTTCAGATTTTTCTGGCCTTGGTCTGTTGCTGGATTGACCAAGGTGAGACCAGCACTGCAAAATGCCATGGAGGGGATGACTCGCATTCCAGCATCCCACGGAGTTTCCTCAAGGGACTGGTTTTCAGTATTACTCCATACCCATTTTTAAGATACAGAATACGCATGTGTACTTCTGTATCTTAAAAATGAGTACAGAGTAATAGAATGCAAGGAAGATGCCTATTTCTCAAAGTAATCTCCTTGAGCTGTCTCCTGGTTTTAATGCAGCAGAGGTAAACAAATGAAAATTTAACCCTGACTTCCTTGCTGCCACACGTAAAGCAGAGCGTGCAGGAAGTCTGCGTAGGCTAAGAAGTCAAGAATTTCCACCGTGGTGATAACGAAGGTGGAGAAGCAGTCATCGTCAAGAAGCTGTGTACGGCAGTGCGGCAACCGACGGTTTGTGACTAGAGCATGGAATAAAGCAAAGGAAACAAACAATGAGCAAGTCTTTTATTCCAGATCAGACGTTTCAGCAAATATTACAGCTTAACTTCAAAACAAACCTTGCAACTAATGAGGTGATAGCCATGCATATTAATAAACCCAAAGCTGTAGTCGTAGTCATCACACCCACATCAAACGTAAACATAAGATTAACACCTACACCACTTCTTTGGAAGATGTGAGAATGTCCCAATGATAAGTGTGCTCTTTTCCCCAGAGGATAAGAAGTAGAAATGGAAGGGTAATGAGAAATTAACTTAGATTTAAAACAGAATTAGCAATTAAACAAGTCTAATCATGTACAAAGTCAAAGTTTGTATAAAGACAAACCAAAATCTGTTAAGTTCAAGAATAAGTATAGACCGTATGCATTTTATCTGGTATGTTTTTTTCTTCTGTTCACACCTCCTTATTAAAAGCAGTGTATGAAATAAATGTTACCCGCTTGTGTTTAATTGTACTGATCTGTATTTGTACGCATGACAGCGTGCCGGGGGCCGGTATATACTGCAATGGGTTGAGGACCGTGGTTTCTGGCTCGGTTTTAAATTCGTGGCAGACTTTTGGAAGTGTTTCCTGGTTTGTGGTGTGCGATGTTGCGCAAAGCTGATGATCTGGAGATCTTCCTGGCCTGTCTGTTGGTTGTGTGGCTGGCTGTGGCAGGAGGGAGGCCTTTGCATCACTCAGACCATCTCTTTTTTTTCTCCAGGATAATCCGGTAGAAAGATATTCAGATCCTCCTTTGTTTCGACATACGCTAGCTGGAGCGGAGGCGTGCTGCTTGGTAGGGCCGGGCGCTCGTGCAATACAGACGATGAGCGTTCCCATCATCTCAGCAGGAACTGTAGTTTGCTGAGGATTTCACCAAAGATGTCCAGAGCAGCACATTTCACTTTTCCCCCTGCTGTTTTAGCTTTGCGAGAATTAATCAGAATTAGTGCCACCTATAATGAACCTTGCACAAGCAAAAATACTAGGGCATATGTGTACACACGTACGTACGTACCTTCGTGTGTACATATGTACAGCTAAACACATCCTGGGCCACTTAGGTTTATTTTAAAAGAATAATCCTGGCCTCTGCAAAAAGCGTGCTGATGGGGTCGTTATGGCAAGAAAATATTTCCATTCTCCCAGCGGCTTCACTTTGTTAACAGTAATTTTCTGTGAGCTGTCTGCGGTTAAAATTGTGCTTTTGTATCTCTTGTCTCCCTTGAACCTGGCGTATTGCGGGTTTATATTTTTAAAAGACAGAAAAAGTCAAGCTTTTAAAAATCTGGGGTTTCTTTCCCACAATCATTAACCTGTTTGCTTTTCGATAAACCGAGATGACTGAAATGTTTGGTGTTCAACTGCTGAACCTCTGACAGTTCTGTTTATGGGTAAGTAAGAGCTTGGAGGTCCCATTTATTTGCAGAGAGGTGAAACAGCTTAGGCAGATATATCAGAAGGAGGACTTGTTCATCCTCTGTAATGATGCTTCATAGAAATCATTTGTATTAAGCAGGCACTGGTAATGGGAGCATAATGACCCCTTTTGGCTCTTGTTTAAATTCTTTCACTTCTAAACAGTAATATTAATCACAAGCAGATGGTGCAGAACATTATTTATGCACATTTGTTTTCCAAAACCAAAAAATGTTTAACCCATTAACTGAAGCGGTTTATGAAACAAAAAGGCTAATTTACTGATTGGGTGATTTTTCTCCCCACTTTCAATGTTGAGATATCGGGTGAAGGGACAGTTTTGTCTGGGACTATTGCTTCCTTTTTTTTTCTGGAGGAAACCAGTGTAGCCATCGGAATGCATAGCAAATATTTGCTTAAATCCCCCATTTGTGGTGCTGTTTAAATTCTGCTGTGAGGACAGATAGTGTTTGTTCTTAGCAGTGCTCCTTTGGCTGCAGCCTTCTCAGTCGAGGCCCCAGCCCGTGGAGGCTGCCCTTCCTTCCTCGCCTGGTCGCCCATTGCTTTTTTTCTCTTTTAGGACGTTCTCTTTAGTTTTGTTTGTGGAAGGATTTCGGGATCAAGCAACGCTTAATGAATGACAGATGGTTTTTTAATTATATCAACTTACTGGCGCATCCGACATGGTAGTGGGGAAGGGGAGATGGGGTCTGCGCATCCCCAGTGACAGGAGGTGATGGCTGGGTAGAGCCTTGGCTCTTCCTTGGTGGGAGCTGGGCAGCCCTGGTGGGGTGGGATGGGATGGGATGGGATGGGATGGGATGGGATGGGATGGGATGGGATGGGATGGGATGGGATGGGATGGGATAGATGTGGCATGGGGGTTTCCTCTGCTGGGTTGTGTTTAGGGAATGTGGACTTGCGGAGACCACCCTGCCTCTTCCTCTGAACTCGTGACCTGTATGTGGTTGAGTCCTTATAGAAAGAAAATTTGGCTACGTGCGTGTCGCCTCGTCATCTCTCTCCCTTGAGGTCGTAGTGTTTCACGCTTGGAGCTTCCTTCTGCCTTCCCAGACCCTTCCCTCTACTCGGAGTGAAAATATTTTTACATTGTTAAAAAATAATGCAGTTGATCTGGTCTTGATCCCACAAACCTATTTCCAGCCATACCGTGCCAAAATGTTTCTCTTGTCCATTTGGTTATCAATTATTTTTGTTACGTCCTTTACAATTAAAAGCAAGGTCTCCTTGTTGTACACCAGTTTTCTTTTAGAAGTATTAATACTGTAAACAGCTGCACAGTGTCACTGTTCTGTGTGTGTATGATTGTGTCTGCTGTTGAGTTCATTACAAGTCAGCGCAAGCCCGGTAACGAGGGAGCTCTGTGGGCTGCCATATTTTTAGAAAGCAGGTTAAAGGGGATTACTGCGCAACTTACTGTTCTTCTTGGGATCCAGGATAGAGCCCGCTGATGTACTCGGCGTGTCTGGTTAGATTTAGCAAGGTCACTCGACGCCGGAGAGGCATGTGCTGCGGAGCGGGTGGCCGCGGACATGCATTTGAGTCTCTCTGAAGTTTTAGTTAGAAAACATATTCCTAAACCGTTGTTGGGAAGTGTAAGGGAGATTTTGTGCCCGAGTGGATTGCTCGGTGGCGGTTTGTTGGTCTCATCACCTGAGGCGGGGGAAGAGGGAAAAAATCCCTCCAAAACGCTGCGGACGGATCGAATTCCTGAAGACGAAATGGAGATGGCGATACGCAGACTGAGTCCGTCGATGCTGTAACATGATGGAGGCGCTCGGGGCTGAGTTTTCTTTTGGCTTTGGGGGGAAATTACAAAACGTGTTGGCAGTATTGACACCTAACTTAAAACATACAGATCCACTTTAAGCTGTGTAACATCCTATTGAATGTGCCCCTTTTTAAAACTGGATTTTTAGCTCAAATATAGGAAAGCATTTAATCAGCTTGTTAATTGAGGTTATACATTTCTACATTACAGAGACAAATTAAGCAAGCTACTGTGGTACCAGAAAACATCTGCTAAACAAAGGCAAACTTAATGATAAACAAAATTGGGTTCTTTTCTCGTTGGGTTTCATCCATCTGCACCCAACTAGTGTTCACTTTTAAAGACGGCAGAGATACAAGCTATTGCTTTTAATCCATTTTGACAGAAGAAAGCGGTGATTAGGCAAAGCCACTGTGCCTCTAATCTTCCCGAGTTTAAGCCAGGCCATAACGCGCATGTTATGCTTTCCGACTGGCAGTCCTGGAGCAGAAAGATGCTCAGTGTTTCCCGTGCTACAGTCAGGCTGGATGTTCACGCATCAGTTTTACGGTGTGCAACAGAAGTACACCAACTCCTTTTGGCATCAGAGGGGGTCAGCATTAAGATCTTTATGCTGACAATCTGGTTTCACGATGTACGTTGATGTTTTATTCGCTGGAGCAGGATTAGTAAGCAATTTAAGGCGTTGTTGGCAGTTAACCTCTAAAAGCTCTGAAACGGTGAGAGCGGAGCTGTTTTATGCCGTAGAAGCCGTGGAGGTGGAGGGCAGTAGCTTTGAATAACGGCGTGCAGGAGAGCAGAGCTGTGGTGTGGGTCTTCCTGGGGCGGGGGGAGACCCCAATGTGCTGATACGTTGGTGTTTTGCCAACACTCCTGTATGCAGGTGTTTGTACGGAATACTTTGTACATGCAATTGTTGTAGAATATTAAATTCTGCTCCGGTCACCGGGCAGGCATGAAGCGAGGGCTGTTAGAGATGAGGGAGGCAGGGTTAACTGAGCACAAAGTCGCAGGGCTGGGATGAACCTTCAAAGGTCAGCGGGCTGTCCCTTGAAAGCCCAACAGCCTTCGCTGTTCGCGCCATCGCTTTTGGCTTATTCCTAAACTGGGCAGTGACAGAGTTCGTTCCCTCTCTGTCATTTCCACCCCATGCCGTCATCTACAGATCCTTTTTTTTGCAGACCTGCTCCAGCCTACGCTCCAGGCAGTTGTTTAATCCTGTATTTATGCAGTTGATTAAGCTCTGCCTGAGCGTAGTGCTTCCGTTTGTCCCTGCTGGATTTCATCTTCTTTTTTCAGTCTGATTTTCCAGTTTGTCAAAATCACTTTGAATTCCAGGTCCTGTCCTCCAGTGCTCTTGCTGTCCCTCCTCGATTGGTGTCACCTGCAGGTTTAATAACATGCGTTATTAGTAGTTGAGAGGTACAGATACAATGTCGTCAGGGCTCCTGTTACGAACCAGAGGTTGCGTTTGAAACGTATCTTTGAAGTATTTCCTCTTAAAAATCTACGGCGCCGGTATTCGTAACGACCTCGGTATATAAGATGCGTATCCAGGATAACATAGATAATATAGTTTTGTTGCCTCGACAGATGTGAAGCCCTCCAATATGCTGGTGAACACGCGAGGCCAGGTGAAGCTGTGTGACTTTGGGGTCAGCACGCAGGTAATTCCCCCTGTAGATATCTGCCCGCTCTCTTTCTGGTGTCAAAATCACCTGGCTGCCAGACAGACAGCCCCAGCGCTCGCTCCCCTCTGCTGGGACAGCCCTATTCATTTTTAATCTCTGGGCGACTTTTCTTCATCTGAATATGATTGTTCATTGTTTAATGACAGTAAAAACTGCTGATATTGTAATTACTACTTACGAATAGCAAACTTCATTGATATGCAGCTTTGATATGAAAGCGTTTTGGCCAGACAAAAGGGAGGGCAGAACGAGAGATGTGTCTGGGGAGCCCGACTGGCCCACAATAAAAATTAATATTGGGAGTAACAATAGTGGTGGGCTTTTACAATGTGCAGCACAAATTTTAATTAATTTCCATTTTGGGCCTCCCTGGAGAACTTCTCTGATAGTGACCCGTGAGCTTGCTGTGATGTTGATTTGAATTTCGGCACCTTTACTCTCAGCCAAACACGAGGACCAAAGAGAAGGTCAGCCTGGTATTATAAGTTGTCAGAGTCTGTTGTCCCTCCAGCGTATTTAGCGCTCGTTGCATTCAAGTGATGAATGTGGCTTTATTCACATCTTGAGCCAGCTGACTGAAAAATGAGTGCCTGCAATCCTACTTCAAATTGACTTTTTATATCAGACTAGTTTGGGGTACTAAAGCGATAAGCATCCTGTTTAACAGAATTGTTTAAGGTTATCTGCCATAAACTGTAATGCGGCGCTTGTTTAAATTGGAACTCTCATTCCGAACAAAAGAGAGATTTAATCATTTTTAATGCCTTTGCAGATAAATTTGTTCCCTTTTACATAATTTTTAGTTGATTTATAGGAATGATGATTGTAGGTTAAATGAGGAATAATTGCCCATTTTATTTCCACATTATCTTTATATTGTTCTAACAGACTGTTTTCTCTGATAGCTGGTGAATTCTATAGCCAAGACGTATGTTGGAACAAATGCTTATATGGCGGTAAGTGGATTTATGCAGGAATAACATTTAAATAGAAGTACTTGTTCACAGTCTCGTTCTGGGTAAGGCAGGAGATAGTCTAAATCAATTCTCAAACTTCGTCTCTCCTTACCAGGAGACGTGACGACTGCGCTTCGTGCTGATGGGGAAGAGTAATGTTGGAAAAGTGTTTCTTTCGTGTGTTTTTTTGTTGCCTTTACTGCATTGTAACAACCGGGAACAAAGAAGAGAGCCACTTCAACCTTAAAAAAAAACAGTTTTCCACTGATAGGCTGCGGCTCTTTGCAGACCACTGACAGTGCGATGCTGTCCGCAGTTTGGGAACTGCTGCTCAGAGCCTTCGGTTTAGACGCGTGCAGGCGTCTCATGGCCTTCTTCATACCTAAACACCCACGTGGGTGTTTCCCATGTGACGCTGCCATGTAAATTTGAAGCTAAAAATATTTGGACTAGTAATATTAGGGCGTTAAATTGTGTGTTGTGTGATGCTAATATACATATCAAGTCATCAGCACGTTTCACTTTTCTATGTGGATTTTAGTCAGTTTGTAATGATGAGACTACTTTTGTCCTTTTTCTGTACGTTAGAACTTAAATTCCCATCATTTTTAGATCAAAGTAAGGCATTACTGAAGATGTATCGTTTGGAGGAACACTGCTGCCGGTAGCTGGGATGTGAGGTTTGGGTGCAGCGGTTCTAGCTGACCCGACAACTGGCCTGCGGTGCTCACGTCAGTGGGATTAGTATGGTGACGAGAGCTAGTCTGAAAGTAAACTACAAAAGTTAGCATGTATTTTCCATTAGATCAATTTGAGTAATTTTAGTTCTCCATTTAACAGATGTGAAAACTTAAATGCTTTAGTTTAGAGCGGTATATTAACTGTTGTCTTGTATTTTTCGCCATTGAGATTCTTTTAGCAAATTACTTAACGTGGTAATATTAATGAGAAAAAAATAAGTGTTAAGCTTGGTTGGAAAAAAAAAAAAGTGTCCAACCATACAAAGTGGTTGATACTTATATTTTTCAAACCTCAGAAAAGAGGAGAGAGAAGTCCATGACCTTTAATTGCTTTCAGGTATTTTTTCTTACTTTCTTGTCAGAAGAAAGCAGAGCAGGGTGTCCATTTATTTGCTAAGTGCTTTTCTAGTCAAGGTATACTCATTATGTGGCTTCTGAAACACTCATGTCACCATCCTAGAAAGACTTGGGCTGTCCTGTGCCATCAGAATATTATGTGCAGGAAAAAAAAAAAGAAAAGGGGAAAAAAATGTGGTATTTATGTATTACCACTTTTGCTATAAGCCTGCTGATCTCTATGCCTCCATTTTCTAAAAGAGCTGGAATACAGCGAATCAGACGAATAAACAGCTTCAAATTAATCAAGTTTTCCAACTCAGCTGTTACTCTTAGAGTGGTCTTAAGCAGGTCTGAGAATTAAATTGTATTATGCTGCTAGTGTACAAATCAAGATTACTGTTTTCTTTCCCAGTTGTACATTAAATAAATTATTTTTTTTTCTTATTGTTTATGGATGAGTCTAATGCATTCATCTATTAATTGAAAAAGAGAAGTTTAGCTAAATCATACTTGATCTGATTTCACGTATTGAAATTATCTTGCTTTCTGAATGAGTCACTTGTAGTCATCAAAAAATAATGATGGTCGTAAGCTTTGGTTTGTCTGCCTACTTGGCAGCCTGCGAGTGAATTTGAAAAATTGAGGTTTCTGTTTAAGATAAAAAGGCAAAAAAGCTATTTTATTGGGAAATTAAAATTTCCAACAAAAATATATTTTGTGTAAGATAATTTCAGCACCACGTCGTATATAAAAAAATTTTGGATGAGCAAAGTAACCAGTTGCAGGAATTTTTAAGAGAAGATATTTTTGAGCTGTGTGTCCTTAGGATGATCCCTTTGAGCTGTGCATCCTTAGGATGATTCACTTTATGCACACGTTATTCTTAACTGTCTCCTTTTCCATCCTCCTTAATTCACGTGACGAGACTTTTTGTTTAAATGTGCAAGTGATTTACTTGCCAGAATCTTCCGCAAATACGTAATTTCTAAACGTAAGTTGCTGTTTAAAACCTGAGCTGTTAAGAGGGAAGAGGAGACAGTTTCGTATCGCTCAGTTTGAATTTTGCCTCTGGTTTGGTGGCTGAGGAGAGGGCAGGATCTCATCTGCAGTGGAGACCTGCGAGTGTTACCGTCGTGCCGCAGGCGCCGTGTCTGCCGCTAACGCAGCGTGCTTGGCCGGGACAGCCCGTACCGCGTTATGTTATAAAGGCGGGTGTATCTGTCGGTGTGCATTTTTTGGCTGCATATCTGCACCTTTAGGAGCATCTTTGTCAGTCGAAAAGGATGCTCAAAAATCGTATCCTTTTATGACGCGCTTGCAAACATTCTAAGATACGCAGACCGAGGCTAACTTAATGAAGGCTTGCCTTAATGAACTTTAAAAAAAAAAAAAAAAAATAAGATTTTTGGGTCACTGTTCAGCTCAAAATAAATGACGTTCAATCGAAAAGGTTCTGTTCCAGTGACATTCTGGGGTGGATTTTTAGGTTATGGCAGTTGCGGGAGGCTATCCTCAAAGATAACGTGGGCAGCGCTGTGTTTTTTACTTAACATTCATGCTGCGATAAAAGCTCTTGACCTGGGATTAGCAGTGCAGAGTAAACATCCGAAAACACATTGGACTGGCACTAATTTGGGAGTTTGTTTTCTAAAAAAGGTCTCTGGATTATTAAAGACTAAAAATACAGCCAGTGCTTCGTAGGTGGCTGGGCTAGACAGGTGCATTAACAGCACAGTGGGGAGAGAAGTCTCATGGAGCCTTTTATTGTTACATTTCATGCTGTACTTGACCTTGGAAATGCTTAAACTGTAGCTTTCAAGTAAAAACTAGCAGTTACATTCTACAGCATTCTATTTCATGAGGCGTTAAGCTTGCTATTAATAGTTTTGAGTGAAGTCTATTTTTTTTTTTTTTTCTATAGGTCAAAAATGAAATTAAAACAAATATAGGAAATAAAATTGCTGGCACGTGACTTCATTGATTCTTTTGGCTTCAGTAACTTTGTTTTTTAAACCAGAGTTACTCCCCAACCCTTTGACTCAACATTAGGAGTCTGTTTTCCTAACGTTCCTCGCTGCCGTGCTGGGGTTTACCAGTAGCTGTACTTACCATTGGACTCTCACAACTTGACCTCGCGCTGCGCTGCGCCTGTGCGAGCCATTGGCTTTTTTGTTGGGTGAAACAGCCCGAACACTAAATGCCAAGGCCGACTTTACGAGGTGCGTAGCAACAAGTCTGAGCATAGCCAAGTCCTTTGCTCTTGCAGAAGAGGCAAAAATAAATAAACAAGTCACGTTTGAAGAGTGGAGTTGCTCTCTGCCGGGTTAGCTGGTGAGCTTAGAGCTTCTTCGTGTTTTCTCAGTCGATTTGCTTGCCCCGGTCTAGCTTTTGTGGAGTAAGTATGGATGTGTTTGCTAGGCTCAAAAAGATGTTTCTTTCCCTCTCTCTGCAGCCTGAGCGGATTTCAGGAGAACAGTATGGAATTCATTCGGACGTTTGGAGTCTAGGGATTTCCTTCATGGAGGTATGCAAATATCCCTCGTTTTCATGTGCACATTGCATGAATCAAATGAAATCTAACATCAAAATATTTTAATGCAGCCTTTGTAAGCTCTTTTTATATATGCATGCTGTTGATTATTGCTAAATTTGTTGGCTGTATTTAGAATGGGTTTGTTCTTACCATGTTCGATTTGTTAGATATTCAGAGCCTCTGTACAAACCATCGCCATCCCTGGAGGTGTTTAAAAAAAGAGGAGAGGTGGTACTTGGGGACGTGGTGTAGAAGTGGTTTTGTCAGGGTAGGTGAATGGTTGGACTTGATGATCTTAAAGGTCCCTTCCAACCTCAGCGATTCTATGATTCTGTGAAGCCATCTAACAGTCTTCAACTCTTGAATAAAACTCCATATGAGAGTAAGACGTAGGACCTGGTCCATGGATGCCTCTGAGTCCTTTCCACACCTCTGGGACTGAAGGTGAGAGTATTTCTGTGTTGCATCTTCACAGCCCAGGATATCATGAATGCGCTATCATTAGGGTTAAAGTGGCGTTGTGCAGATTCCAGGTCTGAGCTGGTTAGTGGCCTCGCAAAATAGGTGCAGAAATATTTGCACCATGCTTTGAGTCTCTCCCTTTGTGATTAAACAAAGTGTTTGAATTTAAGTGTACACAGGGGCTTTTAGTAAGGTTTTTCGCCAACATAGTTTCAAGCAGGAGAAAGTCTTATTAAAATGAAACAGTTCAAAGAGAACACGGTCATAAGTACAGTCGGTACCGGAGAACCCACGCTTTCTGCAGGTTTGGCCAGGACGAGGTCAGTTTTGATTCAGGAAAAAGGTTGGTTTTTTCAGCTTAGGGCTTATCAGGTGTTTTAACAAATATGAATTTCAATGACTTTATAAAAACGGATGATTGTTTCTAGGAAAGATAACCTAGAGTGTGTAAGTTGAGAAGAAGCGCTTGTGTTAATGATAGTGTCTTGACCAGTAAAATCAGATCTGGCTTGGTCTGGTCTGGGAGGAGGGACAAGTAGCTCTGGTCTGCTGGTGGCAGAAGCAGTACGTTCACGTAGCCTTTTTCACGCTGGCCTGGGCTGGCCACAAACAAGTGAGCCCCAGTCAGAAACCCTTGCAGCCTTGACAGCGCGAGCAATAAGCTCCCAGGAGACTTCTGCAACTCAAGGACAGTCCCATGAAAGAAATTCCCCCTGCTTGGAGCAGTTGTTTTTTTCCTGTAAGAACATTTCGTTCAAACCATCGATGACTCGCATCATCTTTCTCACACAGCCTGACGAAGGCGTGATACGATAAACCGAAAAATATAGGTGCCCTTCCCTTCTCTTCTGGTATAATATCGTATCATTAAGGTGAAACTGCGTATACCTTTGGGTGAACTGCAGTTGTTTTTTTAAGCAGAAGATTAGATAGACGTTAAGTACTCTTGGTGCTGGCCCTCTGCATCGAGGCAAATTTTCACATTTTGCAGCCTGAAAGTGAACTGAGACTATTGTTGTGTTTTCAAACAATAAATTCCTTGCCAAATCAGTTTTTACCAAAATGAAAATACTTCATGGTGAATCACTGCGTTCAGATCTTGTAAATCTTTTCCAGAGTCTGACTGAAGCTAACTCTGAATTACAATAATGACATACTTGAATGTGTCACAGGGGATGCGGTTCTCTTAATTTGTTTTACTGCAAATTTCAATGGTTTGGATGCTGGAGAGCCCTCACAATTTTGGGAGAGATACAGAATGTACTCACGCACTCTGAAGATGAATCTAGCCAACAAAGGGCTAAAGCAAGATTGTATTGCATGAAGACTTGACTATGGCGTATTTCCTGATTCACGGTGGAATAGAGTGGTAGAAATGCAGAAGTCCTGTGGAGCAAGTGTTTGCTGGTTCCTTTGCTGAATAAAAGATGTATTTCGGTGTGCAGCAGCGATATGATTTACCGCGTAAGACCAAGCTATTTGGAATCTAGTTGAGGATTACTAAGTAGGTAACCTGGCTGGTGGTGAATTTGATTCGAAGGATGAGGTTTTTTGAATATTAGTCAACATTAGGGAAACTCCTTTAATTTGCATTTGCTTTCTTAAACCTTCTCAACTTTTTTTTTTTTTTTGCTCCCTCACTTTCCACGAATGTCTTCTGAACCAGATGTACGAAAAACAATTTGGTTCTGCGCGCTTTGTTAATTGGTATGTCATCTGGTCCTCCGAGACCTCTCTCCACCGTGATCGCTGTTTTATTGAAGTGGTTTGAGTGATGTGTTAAATGATGAAAGCAAGGACAGCGGCTTAGAAAAATGTCTCAAAAAAGGTGAAGAAGATGCTCAAAGAGCCACACAAGGTCACTGTCATTAAAGTAACACTGTATTGACGTGGGGATTGGTAGTGGAGACACCCAGGCTCTTGTTGATGGAACTGTTAAAAAGGGAAGTTAGCATTTGCTGTAAGATTTTAAAATTATCTCTGCTTAAGAGTGTAATACTCCGACCACTGCAACTCCAAGCTAGCACAGTTATAGCACGTTAATTTAAAAGAAATGGCACGTGGGACCAAGTTTGCAAGGGCTGTTCTGATGTACGATAATATAAAATAGCAGCTAAGTAAATCTTCTCATTTTCTTTAATATTCTTCTGAGCCTTTAAAGCATCTTGAATTTCTTTGCTGCAAAGAAATGTGTAATGAGAATCTGAACTGGTACTTTTGAAGATTAGGAAAACTGCCCCAAAAAACTTGCTGGCAGAGTGTGAAAAGTATGCGATGTGGGTACCACGTAAGCCTTGAGAGATGGTGAGCCTTCTCGTTCCTTTTGAAGTAAGAGGTGTCTGAGGGTGCTTAGTCTTCCCTTTGCCAAAAATCAAAAATAAATTAAAATTTTAAAAAAAAATATATGCTGCTAGCTTTTCTTATTATTACTCAGTCTTTTTTTTGAGTTTGTATTTCTTTCTTCATTTTTTTTTTAAGTGAATTAAATCTAATACATAATCTGTAAAACTGTTTAAAAGTGTTTCATCACAAATAGTCTGTGGGGTTTCATGAGGTTTTTGGCTGTTTTATTGAAGTGCTCTTGGGTTGACAAAGCAAGTTCAATTTGGACCAATGACATTGCTGTCACTACACTGAAGACTGTGTCAGCATTTTCATTATAAAAGCTGTTTTTCAAGGGTTTATAACTCAGTCATAAAATACACTCCAGGCTGAGTGGGCTGAGTCTGAGTGCTGTGTGTGCTCCGTAACCGATTCAGTCTCCCTCCAAGAGCCGTCTGTGCCCTGCACGGGAGGATAAATCAGATTTCTTCCTATTTCTTGTTACTCTCCAACGTGAGTCTAATCCTACCTTACATGGCTGCCACCTGAAAGGGAACTTTAAAGCGTCCGAAAATGGGACAGAATACATCTTGTTGGTTTTTGCTAGCGGCACGCTTGGCCAGCGGTGCCTTTTTGTGGCGACGTTTGCGGAGAAGGTATACTGCTGTCACCTTCAGCTGAGCCGCGTCTCCTGGGGTAAGAGACTGCTGTAGGAGACCAGGAGGTGGGTGAGAAGAGCTTTGGTGGGACTCTGTAGGGCTGGTGTGTGCTCTGGTCCTCCTGCTTCCACAGGGGGAGTGCTGCTTGGTTTTCTCCTGGATTTTGCCATCTCGGAGCTGCCTGCTGAGGAGCACTGGCATGCTCTCGAGACAGTACTGAGGGCCAGAGTCTGCTACGTGCCGTGAGGAGAGATGGTAGGTGAGGAGAAGGGAGTTTGGGGAATGGAGTAGAGTTGTGATGCGATTTGTTCGTTGAGGTGAAATACGGGTTTGCAGATCTTTGCCGGAAGATCCAGGGCTCCTTTTATCTACAGATAGAATGGGTATTATATGGAAGTGCAGGAAGTGAAAGTGATTCGCTTATGCCACAAACCGAGTAAGTTTTGGAAGTAGAATATGAGCTCATGTGCTCGGCTAATGATACCTTTTTGCACCTCCTTTTATATCTCATCCTAGTCTCTACTTTCCACTGTCCTCTGCTGAGAAAAAGAGCTACTTTCCTGTGTTTCAGGCCTCCTTTTAAAATTACTTTTCTTGCAAAGATTATCATTGTTCTCTCCTTCAGGAAAAAGGAGTTTGAAGATCAGTTTTAATGTTAGAAACAAGTTCTTAGAAGTCCCAACATGAGAATTTTAAGTCTTCGGTCACGGGAGTTCTCTGTTATCTGTATGTTTGCAAGATCTTTCAAGGGTTGCTAGCCGTTTGCTACACTTGCGTTAAGATGCTGTTTTAAGTGGTGTTTCAAGCAGTTATAGGATAGATTTTCAGCAGCGGTGTGCATTCCCACATACAGGAACGCCAATATATATCCAACCAACATGCCTTGCAGCCTGTATTTCAGGCACACGCTTATCTTGTGAGCAGGGTTAACACTGATTGCAGGCGATGTCAGCAGTATGGAGTCTTAGACTCTTCAGCACACTTGGGCTGGGAGCACAGATGGAGATGTAAGAAGAGCTCACTCAGACCATGAAGGCAAAGAGGAGGAACATGTTTGAAGAGGAGTCTACAAGAGAAGAGATGATTCTCTTAAAGCACTTCAATCTTTAAGATGTTTGACTGCATAAAACTGACATAAAGACTCACACGTATGTAATGTGGTCCAAGGAGAGGAAGTTTCAGAAGAATTCTTTCTAAAAGTAGTCTAAAATATGTGATCAGTCACATATCATCGGCTTCGAAGTGATAATGGTTCAAGATGAAGGTTGAGCTGATCTGCAGGAGGTCCTGCAGACCACAGTTTCATCTTCTGCAGGATTTCACTTACACGTGGACATCATGGTTGGTCTTTCATCAATTTTACACCCTTACCTAAACAATAGCAGGTAGATGGGGAAGAGGGGGGGAATCTGAGACATGAAGCTTGGTGGTACATTGTAGTTTCTATAGTGGCACTGGACACTTGGTGAAGGTTTGGTAGAAAGGGCAACTGTGAATGCCTCTGTGACTGCTGGAAGCAGACATGGACCATGCAATGACCTACAAGTGTCGAAAGCTACACTGAGAAGAGGCAGGAGGAGTATTAATTAAAATAGCCCATTAGAAGATGGCAAGGGTCAAGCTTGAAAGGGAAATGAGAATTTGCATTTAATTTCTGTGCGGAGCAGGAGTCTTGATATTGTACCAAAATACTTGGCTGAAGTGAGGTGTCTCCGATCAAGTGACAGTTCTTGCTGGACCTGTCCTTGCTTTTTGTGTGCTTGGAATGAGCAGAATTTTATTCTGCATGTTTAAACAGGAGAGACTGGGAAGGGCCTCGCTATGGTGATGCTGCTGATGCCGGTAGAGCCATGGAGGAGGTCATCATTAGGTGAACACGTGAAAAGCGTGATTTCCCCAGTCCTACACTGAGAATTCAATAAGTTCTTAAATGAATGCATTAGATGGATCTGGGCACATTTCAGTAGATACACTATGATGTGTCTTAAATTGCTCTTCTTTTTTTTCCTTTTTTTTTTTTCCTTACTGAATTTGAACCTTCTCTAAGCTAATAAAAAACCCCAAGCTTCACCTCTGTGCCTGACCATCTAATACCCAGGAACGCTTGGATGCGATGGCTGCTTACTTTGTCGCTGCAAATCACTCTAAATAATATTAATATTAGAGAAAACTTAAACCAAGTATTTGTGAAAATGCTGGAGTACCACCTCTGTGGGCTGACAACACCTCTCTGCTGACGGCAGGGCCTCAGGCAGCGCTGGTTTCTGTGCCTCCAGCCCTTGGCCAGACCCTTCCTGAAAAGGAAGCGAATTTATAGAGAAAATGTTTCCTTTCTGGCCTTTCTCTGGTTTCATGAAGTACGGCTGGGAGCAGACTTCAGCCCTTGGGCCTCGCAGCTTGGACCACTGATAACTGCGTCGGTGTGATGACCTAGTAATAGACGTCATTCGTTTAGGATTAAGGAAAGCAGGGAGATAAAAAGTGCTTTTTTTGCAATGAGCCTCACCCTGTTACTGTTTTTTTAAGGGCTGTCCGTAGTGTGACGTTTGTGACTTGCGCGGGCAGATCCTTGCACGCTTCACTTAGCCGGTGAGAGCGGCTGTTACACGTAGAATTTTGCTCAATAACTTGAATTGTTCTTATTGTAGGGTATTTATGTAGTTTTAATCATTCTGTACAGAATGGTGCGTTTCAGCAACTTGTTCTAAGGAAAGAGCTGGCCTAGATTTTTATTAATTTTTTTTTTTTTCCCTTGCGCTATTTGGAGCAATTTCTCCAAGCAGCGGCCGTTAGCTCCGATCCCTCCTCTGCCGTCTTCAGCGGCCACCAGGATGAAGACAGGCAACGTCCAGCTACATCACGATCTTTGTGGTAGTGGAATTGGAAGTAAAGGTACCAGTGCCTGAGGGTTGGGTCATGAATTAATAATTGCTGTGTGGTGGGGGAGGCCCGTCAGAAGAGCTGCAAACGGGGAAGTTGCCTCGCAGAGCGCTATCAATCACTCAGTGACCATAACTTCCAGTAATTAGTGTATTTTATGGGCCTTTGCTTCAGTGACTCGGAAGCACATATGCTCCACTCACAGCTAAACTTAGCCAGAGTAATATTCCAGGATGATTTATCCGCTTGCTGCGCTGGGATGTAACCCTATATTAGGTGAAGATTGTGAACTAAGCTGCAATAAAGTGTAAGTTTAGGTACAGTTTGCGCGGGTTGAGACCTCAATGTATCATGTTTCTCAGCGATTGCTCGTAGGCCGCTGTGGGCAGCCTGTGCGGCAGCGAGATAAATAATACTGTTCTCTACCTGAGTAGATAGATGAGCGGACAATTAAGGGATAGTGTCAGCTATAATGCAACAGAGTCATAATACGTAGGATTGTGTAATATAGGTTAATGCTCCCTATCCTTATACTGCGTAGTACAGCTGTTTCTACTTTTAAAAACCCCAACATTTAGAAATGTTTGTCAGTCGAGTCCGCCATTCCCAGTTTTGTATTTGGTTTGTGATGGCAGAGGAACCCTCTCGTGCCGACGGAGATGGAGAGCGGCTGAAGTTGAGCTGCGTTGCCACCAGCACAACCAAATTGAACGTTTCTTTTCCCCCGCTTTAGCTATCGAATCTAAATCCAGCAAACGAACAAGCAGGAAGCCTCTCTGCTCAAACAGGTAGTCTCATTAATCTTTATGGACCATTTGTGTGAATTTTGCACCGGACAATTTCCGTAGATTGGCCCTGAAAGGCCGCGTCCCGCCTGCTTCCCTTTAGAGAAGGCGCCGCTATTCTCAGCGCCGCCTTTGAAGACGCAGCGGTAAAAGCCTGGTAATGTGAGGGGTTTGTGGCGAGGAAGAAATGTGCAATTTAATCATGATTGTCTGCGGTCTTTAGTTTGCGGTGCACTTCCTATAGTTCATATTTAAAAGAAGTCAAAGTGAAACTAATTATCTTTAATTAAGGTGAATTAGGCTTTGATTTTTAATATATTTTATGTAGAGAGATCTCGAATTCATCTGCTCAAGCCAAGGAATGTCCCAAAGGTTATTAGGGCATATTTCTGTTGGGCCTGCCGGTATTAGTAATAACCTTCTTCCTCATAGTCCTCGACATGAACAAATATGTCACTTCATCAGTCTCTGTTACCCGCGCTTATGCCCCTCCGCAGGGGTCGCAGATTCCACAAGTTATCAGCTAATGGCGTTATACATTAAAAATTGAAGCTTTCCTCACTCTGAGGCCTTTCAAGGCTTTGTTCTTAAGCCCCAGACACTTTGGAGTGCAGCTGCAAACTATAGGCAGAAGATTAAATTAATTTGTAACTCTTTTTTCGTCCTGCATTACTAAATCCTGCACATTTAATTGAAACCCTACTTCAAGATGCTTTGTGTTTCTGTTCTTCTTTGTTGTCAGTTTAACCTCAGAAGCACTTTAACGCTGGTAAATTGCTGTTATATCCTTTTGGATTCTTTTTTTTTTTTTTTTAACTGTGCAATAAGAGGACAGTGAAATTGATATTAGAAGGAAAGAAAAATCTTAGAGTAGTTTTTGAGGTATTTAATATTTATTAAGGTCCATACCCTGCAGAGTTTCAGGTGATTTTAAGCCATCTATCTAGGAATGTATAAATTGGTCCTGGAATGAAATTCCACCTGGGGAATTTTATGTTATCCAGTAGTTAAGTCTGATTTTTAAAGTTTCCCGTGTCTGAACGTTCCGAAGCGGCGGCTGCTTTTCCATAAAAAGCGGGTTTAACTGCAGTGCACAATCTAAATGCAAAATCCTTAGATGGAAATTTAATTGTGTAAAATGTGCACAAGGTAATTAAGAACAAATTTTAGAACATTTCAGTCTATAAAGTCCTCCTTCGGCTAGATCACTAGCGATATTGTAAGTGCTTATTTTCAATTTGCAGTTATGCTGAGAAACATGGAATGTGTCTAAATTAAGAATAAAAACATCCCACGCTTTTCAGTATAACTGTAAATTAAAAAACAACTTGCACAACATAGACAATAATCTAAGTGGGAGACTTTATTGCCCGAGTCTCCTAAAATATGTTTTGAACTTCCTTCCCTCGGTCACTTTCTGAACAGGGTAGGGGCCGAGTGGCTGTTGTGATTCTTGTTATCGATACAGAGGCAGGCGAGTAAAGAGCCATGTAGAGGAGGCAGCTGACTAGTGAGGGTTTCTGGATTTCCATTTTCAGCTCCGAAGTTGTGAGTTACATTATTTCAACAAGTCATTTTTAATTTTGTGTGCACTTGTCTGCCCATTAAACGTAGGTTAGAGTTGCTTTCCGGCCCTTCTTAAGGCTGCTCCATACAGAGGGTTTAGGCATCTCCCTCTTCCAAAACTGGCCGCCTCATCTTCTTTTCGCTTTCCCTTATGTGGTTTCAGACATAGTTTGATAAAAATCAGCATCCGTGCAACACTGTACCTCTGCCTGTTATTTAGTAATCTGGGATTATTTCTCAGTTTATCGAGCGCTGGTTTAAAATCCGATGGGGCGCCCTGTACGTCCATCTGCCCCTCGGGCCGAGCCCGGGGGAAGGCTCCCGCCAGGTACCTCATTTTTCAGGGGACAACCTCAATGAACACCATTAAATGAGCGGCTTAAGTGCTCTGATGGGCTACTTCTATGTCTAAGAAAGCAATAGTTTTAAAAAAAACCACACATGCCACCAGGTCCCCCCACCCCAAAAAAAATATCCTACGCAGCCATGTAACTGCTCTGAAGCGAAATGGTGTAGGAAAGTGTTATTCTGACATACTTCTTGCTGATATGGTCTGATTTTCATTTATATTTCCATACCGTGCTGGCATTGCAGTTCACTGGCCCTTTTTAAAATGCTGGTTTTTACAGTTCCTGTGCAGTGGGAAGGTATCCGTAGGGAAATGAGCACCAGCTCCTTGAAGTTTAAGCGTTCCCTTTTCCCTTTCTTAATATCCAGAGCTACATAAAATACTGATCAGTTCCCGAACCTAACTAGCGTGAATGAAAATACTGTATTTTTGTCACAATGCCTTAAAAACAAAACGGCACGTTCCTGAGTTTCACCATGTAAATGCAGAGGTGGTAAGTTTTTAATAGTGCGTTAGTTTGGGACAATTTTAAGTTTTTTTGTATCCTGCATGGGGCTTGTGCTGCGTGTGTTTATATGACTTCCTTGAGACAGATGATAGCCAGTATGAAAATCCCTTTAGTGAAGCGCTAATCTGTTTGGGTTTTGTTGGTTTTTTTTTCTTTACTTTAACTGTGACGCTATTTATAAATCTAAATCTACATACAGAGGTCATTGGTTGGCTGAACTTAAACCATTTTACTTAGTAAATTTAATTAAGAAAATACAGTGCAACTCATAAGCAAATGAGTTTTTCCTAGTTTTAAACCAAACCACCCTCTTGAGTGCTGATTGCCTTGCTCGACCCCTGGTGATATAGAAACAGGCAAAATTAAAAAGGACATTAAAGCTTCATTAAATCTGAAACACATTTAGTACAGTGACATATCTGCAGGCTATTTCAGGGAAGATTACATACTCTTTGGTAAGTTTCTTAATTTATAATACCTTGACAATCTTGGAGGGAGGAAACAACTCTGACTAGATGAACCGAGTGATGGTTCAGGGGGTGCAGAATTGGCACCTCATCTGTCCGGATCCATGGCTGTATTGCTCTGCAGTTCTCCGTCAAGGAGCAGCTTCACTGACAAACGTGTTTCTTTTCTAACAACCCCCAAAGAACTTATTCCTGACGCATTTTGGATTCTTCGAAGCTCATTTATACACCCCGTACTTATATCTGGCAGAAAACTGCTTTTTCCCCAATTATTCTGCTGCCTTTGGAGCCCCTGCTGAGGCGTCTGGTGGTCAGGGAGAGGAATCATCAGCGAGAATGGAAATGCTTAGTCTGAAGCCATCATCGAGGCAGCGGTCATTTTTCTGCTCAAATAAGATCTGCAGAATGATGCCCTGTGCGTATGGCCGTAATTATCTTCTTGTTCTACAGTGGGGTAACGATTACATTCCTGCAAGTCTGTAGGTATTGTAGTGACTATTCGTAAGTCAGTAGTCATTGGAAAAATCAGGATTTCTTCTACTTCTCTTCATGGAAAAGCATTTAGTGTTTATAGGTTTATTTTATGGGCTATCACAGCAGCAGTGCTTCTTAGGATCTCAAGCAGCTTCTTGGAAGTTAAGGATGGTCCTCCACAAAGAAGAGAAGATGAGAAAGGGTACGTTTTAACAGCTCCTGGTCCTTAAGACTGAGCATAACAGAAGACATGGGGTCTTTGCTTGCCTATTTAGCAGCGTATTTCAAAGTCTGCCGTTAGAGAGTGACTGGAGTGACACACTGAGCTGGGAGAAGCTGTGAACCAGGCACACGTGATAGAAAGGATGGCGATCAAGCCTGCGTAGCTCAGCTTGGTTTGTTACAAGGATGAAATCACTGCAAAGAAAAGCACTGCTCTCAGCACTGCACCAGAAACAAAACTGAAAGGCAGAATTCACCCCAAAGAGTTGAGTCTTAAAGGCGAACCTGGAGGACAAAGCACAGAAGAAACCCAGAGGTGGAAGCTAGCTTAAATCGTTTCACCTTGGAGGACCTGAAGAGATCTTACTTGTTTTGTCACCTTCATGTTGTTCCCTATTCCAATGTCTCTTATAAGCCTGAGTTCTTCTACATTCTGTAGGTGTTCGTCTTAAAGACCAGGCGAACACAGCTGTCCCCAAATGGAGGTCTACAAGCAGATCTCAACTTTCAGAGAGATGAGTGACACAGTAGAAACATCTCAGGAAAACCGTGCTCTGCTTTGTTAGGTTACTGCTAGTTGGGAGCCTCGGTCCGCACCATACCGATGCAGCGGGCTGTAAAGGCGCCTTTTCAGTCATTATGCAAACTCCCACCCGTGCGGTTTTTCGGAAAGATTGGGGTGATTTGTCGGAGCGATGCATGGAAGTTGCAGACATGCAGTTCCTGTAATTGTGACGCGCCTGTGCCGTAAGCAGGCATTCGGAGATAGCGTGCAACAGAGTAGCCCTTTTAGAACGCACTCGCTGTGTCTGTAGATTTTCAGGACAAATGCTATCTCACTATTGCAAACACTTCTTTTAAGAGTAGTCACCAAAAAAATTGTTTCCTCTCTTGGGGTTTCTCTTCCATGCCTCATACAAACACTTCAAGACCTACTCTGCTTTTGTAATGGCTTTCCTCTGAGGGTCTGAAGGAAGTTTACTGTGTTTGCTAAGGCTCACGGCCAAATGGCTACTACGACACTAGGTGCGGATGGCCGCTAGGATGGCAGAAAGGTCACCATCTCTGCTGTTTTCTCTTTGCTTCTACTCATGCTGCCAGCTGCTTCTTACTACCTTCTCATGACCTTTTTCCTGAACTGGTGAGGCTCAAGTATGTCTAGTGGTCTTTGCCCCGTCAGTTCACCACTTCGCTACCGCTCTGTCTATGCCTTATTCATACTCATACTTCGGATGGTTTTGTGCTGCCAGCCAGGCTGAAATCTCGGCACAGGTTAGCACAGCTGCCTCAGCTGCAATCCGGCTCGGTCAAGTAACCACGGCGCTGAGGAGCCTTAAGTATCAGTGGCCATGACACAGCTTTTGCCCGGCGCTGACACGTGGTTTAGCCTTCGCAGGACGTGACATGACGGCTTAGACCTTCAGCGTTGAGGCTGTTACTTGGCCTGATGTGAACACACCTGGTTTATCATGCAGACAAATCAATGATAGTAGTGCATCCGTAACGCTTTTGGTAGACCTCCTTGTGCAGGTTGCTAAGGGAGGATTCACGAAGGTTAACCAGAGTGTAGAGAAGCTCGTCTGACTATGGCTCCTCTGTAGACTGTGGAGAGAGGTGGACTTAGGCAGGAAGCGGGTCAGAACACAGCTGCTCTGAATGCCCTTTTGGAGGAGCCTGTGTCAACTCTGAAAATCCTTGTCCTTCACTGAATAGTAGACAAAATAACCTTAACTAGTTGTATTTTGCTGAAATTGTTTCCGAGGTTCAGATACCAAATGGGAAAACCTAAAGTTTTGTATGAAGAATTTATCGTGGAATATTTACGAGCTATGGCATTCTGGCAACAGCAGTGTCATTGTTGGGTCTAATACTGGTACTGGCAGATGCTCCAGTAATGCAGCGATTGACTTGTAAGACAGTGTGGGCACCCGGATTTGTTGCCATCGTGTGCAACTGAAGGTAGATGTGAAGAAGACGCAGTGTCACTTTGCAGGTGCAGTGATCTCTCTCCATATGCCCCACTCACAGGTTCCTACCTGGGTTTGACACCGATAAGGAAACGAATCTCGGCTATATAACCCAGATTTTACTCTGAGCCAGTTAAGGAAGGACTTTGGGAGTTCAGTGCATGCTCTGCAATACCTGTTCGCTGCAGATAATTATCAGTAAAGGTCAGCGGCGTTGGCCTCGCTATTGAGGCTGAACTGGTTTAATTGCGAGAGTCCTCAGGAACTTGGGCATCAGTGTTACTGAGTGGCAGAGACAAAAGAGCTGGAGAAATACAGAAATAGGCAGAAACGTAGAACAAGGGGTAATCGTTGTGAACGACTCCATTCTAAATACAGCTCTTTGTGTGTTTTCAGAATTACTTTTGCTGGCGTTTTCCGATTTATACAATAGTAAGAGTTGAGTACTTTTCTCTCTTTAAGAAAATGTGCCCTCCATGCAAATCTATATAACTAGACAAATATTATTTCCTTTCCCAGCTTGCTCTTGGGAGGTTTCCATATCCTCAGGTAAGATTGTTCATTACTGCTGTTTGCCACTGTGACATTCATTCCTATGTATGAAGGTGCAGAGAGCAATTGTGAACATTTGAGCCACATACAAATAAATCTGTCCTGTTAAATTGAAAAGTGGTATCTTGAAGGAGTCATTTAGAAGTCTCTATTGATTTTTTTTTTTTCTCTCTCTCTTTTTCTCTTCTCCAAACTCTAGATTTTCTTTCCCTGGAGACAGTGAAAATTATGATGATGTTAATGATCGTTTTGTTGTGAGATTAAAAAATAATCCAGTATGTACAACAGTGCTTTTGAAGCTGGAAGGTGTATCTACTCCTTTTTCACATTTTAATTTTTAATTTCAATTTTGAATAATGGTACAACGGTCTAAAACCTTCTCAAATCAAAAATACAATGTGAATGGAATACTCAAGGGAGCTCTGGATTCTCCCTTTTAAGAGGACCTAATATTAGTATTTTATTTAGACACTGGCATTTTTTAACTTTCCACTGACCTAACTCAGTTTCATTGAAGTTGGTGGTGAAACTATTTCCATCTTCAGCAGCAATGGTTTGTCCCATGCTGCGCCCTGCGTTGCCACGTAATATTGTACTTTGTCTGTATGCTTGACAAAAACATGAAGCTCTGAACAAAACAACTAATCCAGAAATCGGTTTGATGATTACTCTAAATTCTTATGGCAAGACGGACATTAGAATTCATAGTATCAAACTGTTCTGTAGTTCCTCAAATTATTTTTTGCTGGGAGAGGGGAAAAAGTGAAGTGTCCGGGGACTAAAATGAATTATTTGAATGTGGTTTTTATGTTTTCGTATGTTTTATGAACAGTGTTTTCTGCATCTTGGTCTATACAGATCAGAGTGCCTGGAGGCATGTCTGATTTAAAGGTGGTGTTGGTCTGTGCTCTTTAAGCATCTATTAACTTGCTATTATTATGCAAATAACTGTTGTAATACACATACTAATTTATGCATGGTTAGATTATGCAGATGCCTCACAAACATGGTTATTGAATAATAGGCTGGGGCTCATTCTCTCTCCCATTTTTATAAGCTGTTTTAAGCAAATTCTCCTGACGCTTTTATGGACTTGCAAAGATTTTGCGTTTGTGGAAATATACTGATTTTTCACTTTCTCATCTCCTATGGAAAACGTTTGCTGACTGAAGGAGCTGTAGCTGGTTAGCAGAACAGACTTTGCATATTTTATCCATATTTTAAAATGTGCCCTCTCCTTTGAGAGAGGACTGAAAAAGAAGCTCTTGTGTTGAAGTGTCCTCCATACATTGGCATCCTCACTTGCGCTCGTTGAGTGCGTTGACGTTCGTTGTCGACGGTGTATTATAACACTAAATCAAAGTGACGGTGTATTATAACACTAAATCAAAGTGACGTAGGATAGGATTTAAGATAACCCTCCGCTCACGGAAGTGTTGGAGCTTGGGGAAAGAAGTTAGAGCGCGTACGTTATGTATGATTCCCGACAAAAATTTGTTTTCTGAATTGAGAGCAAAACATCATTGCTAGTTTAAGATGCTTTTTTGCTATTCTAATTAAAAAACGGGTCGGGTTTGTGAAAGAATATTTGGCAAATCACTAGTCCATGAAATTGTATATATTTTTTAATGTCAAACAGTCGAGGAGGTGAAATTTTAAAACGTAGCTATTAAGCTTTTCAAGCAACTGCTTTTCATAAGGATTTTTATGTGAACAATATGTATTTGAGACATGTACTTACATAGCTGGTCACAAGAACCTTTAGAAACCCACTCTGATTAGGGGGATAATTAGCAGGGGTTGGGGGTTTTTTGATGTCTAAGTATCTATTTATCTCCCTACCTAAGAGCCAGCTTCTGCAGTCACTCGCTTAGTAAATCCTCCTCACTTCAGTGGGCTGATTCAGATGATTGAAGCTAATTGTATGTGTGTTTGCAGAATTTGTCCCTAAATAACTTGAAGTTACTTCTCTCTGGAAATGGAAAGTACGAATATATGTTTGAGAACACCTGAAATTTCCTGCAAATGAATGTTCGTCTCCAGCTGTAGCTGGGGAAAAAAAAAAAAAAAAAAATTCCCTTTTCTCTATTTTTAAGACACAGACAAATGGTGTGTGTAAATTCAGTTTAAATGAATAAGATTTATAGGGGGAATCATTGCAGTGTGGAAATTCAGGACTCCTGCAATATGCCATAAGACTAAAGGACGATTTTATTTTTTTCCTAGCCTTTAGTAGAATATTTTGATGATAGAACTTACCACTTCTCGTTTTCCCCATTTTTTTATAAGCATTTATTTTGCTAGCCCTCATTTGTCCACACTGTCATTATTTAATCTTATGTTCACGATAAAGTCTTGCCTTGAAAGCACTTAAGCGTGCAGGCAACTCATATAAGTAAAGTTCCTTATGGGTGTGTTTGGAGTTACTGTAAATTATTTTTGTCTCGATACGCAGCTGACTTCGTCATCTGTAGCCAACTGCCAAAGTTAGCCATCGGAGCGAGGAAACAACGAATAGAAATGGTCAGAACAGACTTCTCCATTACAAGAAGTTTGCGCAGGAAGCTCTAATCCTTAAGAATGTGGTGTATTTCTAAAACTGTTACGGGTTTCACTGTTCTGGTGTTGGTTTTCCTGGTGTGGTGCTGCGCTGTTGCTTGCAGGAACGTAAAACTCCTTTTGGAGGTAGTAGGGAATGATGCTCGTAGGATTTTCTGTCGCTACAAACGTAAGCACTGAAGGGTACGTTCTTCCCCTGATGCGGGTGCGAAACGATTAAAAGGAATAGGAATGGTGCATGCAGGTGCACACGCGAAAACCGGACTATTTTAAATAAAGTTCTTTCCTAGGTAAACATTTAAAAATGAAAGGAAACCCCTTTCACCAAACCCCATCGCTAGTCCGTAGTCCGTCCAGCTGTTTAGTTAGCTGAAGAAGGCACATAGGGAAAATAAGTTTCAAATTTCTTTTAGAAGTTTAACCTTAATTGAGGCGATTTTTGATTTTACATGTCTGTGCAGAATGAACGGGGGGGGGGGGGAGGCAAACCAAAAAAAAAACCCAAAAGGCCATGGCATCTCACAGGACATTTAATTAAATTTGAAGTTGGAACCCCAAAGATGTGCAGTGGCTGAACAAGCTGAGAGACGTACAGTTAATCACGGCGATTCAAATTCAGCATATTGTATAAAAACGCGATGGGGGCAATGACTTGTTTAACGATAATGCAATTTAGGAGAAATGAAAAGAATTGCCCGCTAAATATTCTCGGCTTGTAGTCAAACTTTATACAAAGCAGGATGTTAAAGGGACGCCGCGTCCATTAGGGAAATATTCCAAGGGAATAGGCAGTACTCAGCTGCCGAGGATTTAATCAGCTATAGGAAAGTGCGGATTACGACGACTGTATTTAAGATACTTTTGCATTTAGAGAAATGTTTTCCTTCCTTTGGCTGCGATTCCAGGCCTCGCTTAATAAATTACATGGAAATGACCTGAAGTATTTTTAAAAATAAAAAAAAAAAAAAAAAGGCACCAAAAAATCCTATCCCCCTTTCCGCTCCCTCCCATCCCGCTGCTCCCCCCCAAACCTCAGCAAATACTGCCCCCGGTATTGTAAAGCTTTGAATGTTTTCACACCCCATTAATTTATTACTTCTCTTTCCTCATCTTTAAATTTTTTTCTCTTTTTTTTTTTTTCCTCCTTTTTTTTTTTTTTTTTTTTTTTAAATTCAGACTCCCCGCTGCTAGAGCGATTTTCATCTTGTTGTTAATTTTCCCTGCTCCATATGGAGCTCCAGACATTTCACCTGGAGGCTGTACTAGATTTTGCTGTAGCGATCGCACTTCCGGAGGCCAAAACTGTCATTTAAGGTTCCTGGTGCATCTGTCTACGCCAGGCTTTTCACTGGCACCGGGAGAGTGTGAATAACAAATTGGATGCACCTGAGATTCAGATGATTAGTGTGTTTTGCGAATCCGGGCGGCTCGTAAGCAGATAGCTGTAGGGATGGGGAGGGCTAAGCAGCTTCCCGGGGTGAATCCGCGCTCACACCTTGCGCTGGGGATGCGCGGGGAACGCGGGAGCATCCCGGCAGCCTGAACGCGGAGAGTAACAAATATTTCATCCTGCCTTGTCATTGATTAGAAAAGAGCCTTTAATTTCATTTCACCCCATGTTGTGATTAATTTGCATTCTTTGTCAGAAGTTAATGGAGTTTTTTATGGTTCACTCTGAAATCCTTGAAGACATCAGAGTTGATCTGATGTTTATACAACCGCCAGCGGAATTTTTTCATTTGATTGATGGAGAGCTTGATGTTATTCCAAACGGCTTTTTAAGCTGTTTTTAAGAATTATTTGAATAAAATGCAAGCAAGATATTGTTGTAACGATCAAGATTATCTGTTAAAAATCTGTTTCAAATAAAGAACATGATAAGTAGGAAAAAAGATCAAAAAGACGGGAGAAATGATGAATACACAAGATGATATTTGTTAAAACAGATAATCCAAGGTTTCGAGTAAGTTCTTTCAAAATGTAGTGAAAGTGAGAGAGACCTTCATTTAAGGGTCTTTTTTCATATAAAGGGTTTCTTTTTGCAGCGCGATAAATAACGGGAGTGAATTAGGAAAGAATTTAGTTATAGTTAGCTTTTCCCCTTCGGTTTTGTGTTTTTTTTATGCCCCCAGCTTTTTCACCTTCGTTTTACCAGCAGCGTGAGCACAGAGCCCCGGTGTCTCTAACTGGGAGAGACAAGACTGTCAGGCCTGTTAGTTCAACAAAATGATGACATATTGCGCGTCTCAAGGAAGAGGCATCCTTAAATCCCACCGCAAAGGAAGCGTAAGTGGATAATAGGAGATTTTATAGCCCAAGAAAGCGTTCGCTATAGACTTGCCATTGGTTTGCTTTATAAGAAAATACACAGGCAAAAAATCCTCGGTGAAAGAAATCGGCTTTTTGCTCCTCCTGTGAGGGGAAAGGTTTGTACTTGTACCAAACCACAGCGTATCAACAGCATCGGAGAGACGGTGCAGAATATGCTGCGTGTGCCGGGCCAGATCCTCAGCTGGAGCAAATCCCTTCTGCTCCGGGCAGATCCGGGGACCATGCAGACTTACACCAGCTTTGGGACACGGCTCGGGTTTTTTTGTTGTGGGTTTTTTTTTGTTTTGTTTTGTTTTTTTTTTCAGCAGGAAAAGATTTTGCAAACGTTTCTGGTATTTTTTTAATTATTATTTTATTTCTGATACCAAAGCTGGGGTGGTTTTTTTTGCAAGATTTTGTTTTTATCCTTTCATCAGCAAATTCTACCCTCGCTGTGATTTCTCCAAGTAAGATTTAATTATAGGTCAAATAGCTACTGTGCAAGCGCTTCCATTTAAAACAGATTAATTTATTTGCTGTATCTTAGTTTGCTAAATAATTGCATGGTTTTAAATGAAGTTGCTGCTTTCTGATCCCTGTATTAACATGGTCTAAGATTCTTTTTGTTATATGTAATCCATACTATTGACCAAATTTGGCCTGGTTTCATTTAAATGTAAGCAGGTTGTCAAGGAAAAAAATATTTAGTTTAACTTGGCATGTAAAGTAGCCATTTTGCTGTTGTTTTTTCAATTGACAGAAACATCCTTTAAGCATTCATTTATTTTGTGAGAATAAATTGAGGGTTGGTTGCAGCATGTTTCCTAGTAAGAAAGAAATGTTCTGTTCTTCCACGTATATCATTATATCTGACCATTTAAAAGACATTAAACACTGTTCAAATGCTAATGTCAAAATAGTGAATTAAATTATGGTATGTTAAATATGACAGATTTGAGCAAATATTGTTCCTTTTATAATGTATTCCAGAAATCACTGACAGTATTTTAAGTCATCTGCTATTTTTTTAAACTCTCTACCAATTTCTTAACATAAGTTTCAGTACATATATCATTTGTAAGATAATATACTTTGGGCACATTTTGCTTTATTATTTTTTCTCCTTACTGAGAAATAAGTTTGAACTTAAATTTGATTTGTCTCTAAGAAACTTGCTGTAAAATTAGAATTTAGTTTTAGTTTTTCTAGAGGTGTCTTCTTTTTTGAAAATGGAGAGATTTTAGCAAAAAAAAAAATTGCTTTGGAATCTGAAGTATAAAGGCATTTATATTTTTTATTTTAATCTTCCTGTCTGGGTTTTTGTTTTGTTTTGTTGTTTGTTTTTTTTTTTAATGTAAAATGGAAGTTTGAATAATATGGTCAAGCTTGGGAATGTAGGTAATTAGTAAATCCTGATTTTTTTTGTAACACGTTTTAATATGTTTTGAATATGTTTTCAGAGTGGATTCTTACCTTACGGTCTTGAAAGACGGATGTATATTTTTTTGCTTTCTGACCCTGACAATTACGGGGGGTCTGAGGGACCGGGGGTTCAGCTGTGTTTTGTGCCCATCATTCCAGGACGTGTTCTGTGCCCGTTCCCCTCTCTCATGTAGAACCTCACCCCTGGTTGCACTGCCACCAGCTTCAAACTGGTCAATAGTTGTGTTTACTACAGAGGGAAAATGAACAACTACAGAGGATGACCCGTGGGTGCCTCCTGGGGGTCAGGATGTAAGTTTGTGTTTTTCCAGTTAGTTATGGCATTGTCACCCTTCGCAATTTGTATTGAATAAGAAAAAGGCTTAATGCAGGAGCCCTTTTGTTGCTCGGGGCAGTTGTTATCTTGCCTTCACAGCACAGGACTGATGGTGCTGAGACCTTTTGACTGCAGAAGTTGAGAGAGATCCCGAAATGAAATGCTGTTTTTTTGCCGTGAGAGCTACCTATTGGGGGCAGGGGGGGGACATCCAGGAGGAAATACTGATATCTCTTCTGAGAGATTTTTGCAAATCTGTAAGGATCTGCTGCAGGAGTTGGTGCTTCTGGGGGATGGGAGAAGTCCCTGTAGTGCTTGGAAGGAAACATCTCTCCCAGTTAGAGTTCCTGCAGTTGATGCCGTTGAATCACTTGCCAGAAGAAAATTTAAACCTGGGAGATGGGCTCTCCCTGGGAAGAAAGCTAGCGGGGGGGAGGATTGATTTGTGTGGCCGGTTGTTTTAGGTGGCCATTTGCAAACTGTCAGCAAATATTGGATTTACTGAAAATTTACATCTTCTGTGCTCGGAGCGGGCATGAGGAGGAGGCATGGTTCCTCCCGAGTCACCCAGGATCCGGAGCTGGATGGAGGCAAGGGTGCAGCAGATCCCTGCTCCCTTTTGCCTCTTTCCTTACCCGGCGTGGGTAAGGAAAAGGGCTCAAGAGCTCAAAAATTAATTGTGGCTCTGAGCTTGTTTGAGGAGCGAGAGTACCTGCTCCTCACGGGTCTGTGAGGCGCTTCTGGAGATGAATGCAGTGGTCCCAACATTTGCTCTGCGCTACATCCATGGGCTGCTAATGCCGGGGTCTGCGCCGGAGGCGGAGGGCTGTTTCCAAGATGCCGTGTAGGAGCGTATAGCAGACACGACCGTCTCGTCCTCCTCTGCTGGGTGATGGTTGCTCAACACAGTGAGGAGCCTCAAAGAGCGGCATAAGAGATTTTGAAGTCTAGGCAGGTGTTTCCCTTCCATGGCAGCCGTTCTTCCGCCAGCCTCATGGAACCATGGATTTGATTCCCAAGGGAATGCAACACCGCCTGTGCTGGGCAGTCAAATGACATAGGAGAGGATGCTCATTGCATTCATTGCCCAAACCCGCTCAGCACCTCAGTTTAGTTAGAAAACTCCACTCATATACCCAAATTTTTGCTGCTTTGGGTAATCTCCTTTCAGATGTCCCTAGAATTGTGTTGTGTGTAGCGATCCCAATTGATTTTGCAGCTCATCAGAGAAAGCTCGGGGTTTTTCTGGATGGGTTCCAGTGACAGGTTTTAACCATTGACATTTTTACCACTTCCCTTTCAAGCTAGAAGGGACTTGCAGTGGTGTGTTTCCGTGGAGGGACGGTCCTGGTGGATTATTTATCTGCTGCTCCTCAGTGCTTCTGGTATTAGAGGCTCTCTCGTTTCCTTAGATGATTTGTTCCTCTCCTTTATGATTAGAAAGGTTTTCCTCACCGCAGGGTATAGCGGTAGTTGTGTGTGTAACGAACATGGAGAAGAGGTGCAGGAGCATTGGTGCTGACGTCATCCTCGCTCTGGTTTTAGTCTAAAGACCCCGGTTCTCTCAGTCTCTCATTTCTAGATTGCTGGCTGTTCTGGCAGCTTTTCTTTGAACTTTCTCCAGCTGCCCCACAGCTCTCTGGGGGTGCGGTGCGCGGGCTTAGACACGGTGCTGCGTGGAGCGAGGGTAACCTTGGGGTGTCATCGGGCTGTCCTCCTCCCTGCACATCCCACTGTGGCGTTTGGCCCTTAGGCTTCATGGGGGGGCGGTGCTCATCATGACATTATTCCTGCTCAGTTGCGATCCGTTTTCCACTTTCCTAGTGTCCTCTGGGTTCTCTGGCCAGTCCTCTCTCTTACCACGGTGGTCATTTGATAAGCTGAACTTGATAAACATGGGTGACATTAAGGAAGAAGTGGTTAGAACTAAACCCCATTCCTTTATCTGCTTTCTGGCTGACCACCCTTTGTTCTACTCACTGCACTTTTTGTGATGCTTAAAACAAGGTCGTAAACAGCAGTTTGCTATATTTGCTGTCTTCTGTGAGACTTGCTCGTCCCACCTTCCTGCCGACTGAGGAACCGGTTACCATTAGCATCCTGGTCCTGCTCCAGGGTCGTAGTTGTAGTTCTTGGTGGCTCCTTGCACTCCCTCCATAATTTCAACAGTGTGTAGTTTTTCATGCCCGCTTTGTTGAGTTGTGTTACTAAACTGGTAAACAGATTTCTGTGAGAAGTGGCTGCAGTTCAATGGTGGATGAAATAATCTCTTTATATAAATTTGTTTGTAGACCTCTGGGAAAACCAGCGTAATATAATTGTAAGAATATATTTAATATTAAGGTGGTTGTGAATTGTCTCTTTATTATTATTTTGAAATTATTTTTATTCTCTTTTTTTTTGTCCTCTGTTTTGTCACAGTGAATGACATTTGCCATTTGCAAAATCCAAATTTCGCAGTGGGTTGAGGGGGGAACGTTCAGAATGTCAGGAACAAGATAGGGGGGGTCAGTCTTACTTGCTATGGTGCTTTGACTTCTTTCAGAAGTATAACCATCCAGTTTTGCATGCCTTCGTAAAATACGTCTGAAGATCGTGCTTTCATTCCAGAGGAAGAGTAAAACCCATGGTGGTGAAGACCGTGGGGAAATGCAGTGCGCTTACGTATTCCTTTTCCAGTTGTATCAGGGCAGAGACAAACAAGTGTGCGTTGGTCATTTGTCAGCAGGAGACAATGTTTGGCGTTGCTGCTGTTCAAGAAAACTTACCCCTCCTCCGTAAAGATTAAAAATAAGTTGTTTATGTACTTTTAAAATCCACAGTTTCCTAGATTAGGAAATAAATGTTCTACTGTGAAGCCTCCCTGAAAAATCGTAACTGTATGAGTGGTTGGTATATATATTTTTCTATTAAAAAAAATATCACTAGCTTGAAAAGCAGTATATATGTAAAGAGAAAATTTGTTAACTGATATGGGAAGATCTAACCCTGGGTCACCTGCAAATCTCTCAAACAAGAGCTCCAGGGCAAGTCCTAATTCCAGAGAGTAAAAGCGAAAATTAAAGCTATAGCTAGTGACTCCTCTAAGTTACCCGGGGTGGATTCATTTGAGTTTCCTTGATTGTGCTTGTGAATATAATGTGAAAGGGATGGTAGAGGTCTTCTCAGCCACTTCCCGTCCAAAGTATCTCCATGGAGACAGAAATATAACCTGATGGTCTGTCAAAAGTTGCTTTTCATAACCAGAGGCATTCATTAAACAGTAGATGAAGCGGGAGGCAAACTTTTGCATTTTTAACCAACCTAAAAAAAAAATGCCATTTGGAGAATGTGCTTTATGGAGTATTTATCCGGATATCACTGATATTTCGTCACCTGAGAAATAGCCTGTTAATGCGACAGATTTATTTATCATTTCCCTCGCTGCTTCAAATTATAAACTATCACACGCACTAAGTACAGAAAAAAAAACCCGCAGCAAATACAATACAGACTCAAAACTATCAAACGGCTGATCTAATTCCGCAACTTCATGCAGTTTCCGTTGCATGTGAAAAACTTACCAAACCTTCTCCCCAACTGGGTTTTCCAGCGATGCGGGAGTCAGGGGCTGACGGCGCGTTCTTCTGGCGTGGCCGAGGGAGCGCGGCGGCGGTGAAAGGCTTCAAGTGACTTTCCTGAGATGAGAATGATGTTTTAATGAGCGCCTCAAAGCCTTCCTCGCTCCCCTTAAAATGCGCACTGGGCCTTTTTTTCGTCTTCCTTTCAAGCCGGGTTTTCGCTCGTGTCACCGCGACCATTTCGCTGTTTGAAATTCTTCATGGGAAGTGCAAACCCATGGCAGTGGCGGTCTCCTTCCCGATCCCCGAGCGTTCCGAGCATCGCGCGGGGGGTGCGACGCGCCGAACGCTCGAGCCTTTGAGCTGCGGCCGCTGCGCTTGGGTCTCGCGAGAGGAACCTGCCTCCTCAACTCCTCGGCTCCCAGTAGTGCAGGGAAACCAGAGGGTTAGGGGAAAGAAAAAGAAAAAAAAAAAAAAAGAAAAAAAAAAAAAGAAGCGTGGGTGAACAGGAGGATAAAACATTTTATGTTGAGTACTTTAAAAACTGTTCTTAATGTGCTATAAAACTGGCTGCTTCGCTTTTTCATGAACTGTGTGCAAAAGGAGAAGCGCCGACTGTAAAGTTGTCGTCGGTTAGGTTTGGTTTATGGTTGCAGAGGCTGCCCAATAATGTGGTCTTGGAAAAGGTAAACAACATAGTTTTAACAGTGAAAAATATGCCTAATATAAATACAGCGAAGTTCATTGCTGCTCAGAACTTGAAAAATACGACTGTACCGCTGCATTTTCTAGTGGAGTTAACAGAGGAGCACAGCGCAGCCTTACAAGCGATATATCTGAGGCAGAGAAAATAGGTAATACATCTAACTGGGGAGTCTCTGTGGCATTCGCATAGAGGAAAGCACAGTAGCTTTATTTAATTGAGAAAATGAATCAATTACAATGATGTTGCATCATCAAATGCAAGGGAAATAGCAGATATGTCATTACATCGGGTAACAGTGTTAAAAAGTAATTGAGTGTCTTAAGCATTTTGAATCAATTCCAGGTACTGGCACGGCTACCTTAATGCAAAATTTATGAAGATGATCTCAAAATAATATGTCTCCATCAAAACTGTGTAATAAAACCCGGTAACGATGCGCGTGCGAGCGAGCACACATCTCCCCTCCTCGCAGAAGCAGGGCCCGCTGCTCCAGCGGCGAGTTGCAATGTCACGGGAAGAATTCTGTAATACTTCGATTTGCGTTGCTTTATTTTTCATTAGGAGCACCGAGCGCCTTTATTAGAAATAATATTTTAAATCTTGTTCTGAAATTGGATGTAATCATATCTGTTGAGGCTACTGTGTATGATCCCACCTCTGTTCCTTTTCATGGCCAGACCTATTTTTCCGGTGAGGAAATGTGACTGATACTCTGTTGGGATGAAAAACTGAATCGCCTGTTCACGTGCACTGATCTCAAGGAGCTCCGAATCACCCCTCTTAAATAAGCTGAATCTGTTCGGTCATTTAGCATCTGGAAATGAAGTAGGAAAAAAAAGTCTTTTTTTATATCCACGGAATATTTTGCTTATTAGCAATAATGCAAACCAGCACATTTATTCTGCTGAATTGTAATAGATTGCCGTTGAGCATTAAAAAAGATAACGGGCTACTCCTGTCTGTTCATTATTTTCTTCCTTGGAAAAAAAGGGAATTGTACACAGAAACTTTATGTGTACATTTGTGCGCTACTAATACAATAATGAAAGCCTTCACGTGCATAATTCCAGCTATTTTCTTGGTGTTAGTTTTCCACCTCCTCTATATTGCATTTTACTACCTGTAAAGCATTACGGGAGGATCCTGCCTCTGGCTGGGTACTGGGGGAGAGCGCTTCCAAAGCTGATGGCAGCCCTACGCCATTCATCATCGCGGCACTATGCAACAGAGAATATGAAATGTAAGGGGCAAGCCAAATAAGCTGTGTTAGAACAGGAGACAACATTTTCGCGAAGGACCGCGTTCCGTTTGCCTCGCGATTGCGTTGGGTTGCAAGCAACTTTGTGTCTGTGTAGGAAAAATACGTCGTTAATTATCCACACCCTTTCGAAATGGGGTGCATACGCAAATTATAAGAATACCAGCATCCCTAAATCCGGTCAGATGTTTTGCTTTCAGGACCTGCTCTGTGTTTTGTGTTTAATTGTTTGAATTGTAATTCTGCCTTTGTTTCTTTTTTGTAGCTGAAAGGTGCTTTGCCGATGTGGGCCGGAATATTTTGTGGCTCTCTGTAAACAATCGAATGGTCTGTTACTGCAAACTATTAATTATTTTCCCAACCAAATTGATGTTAAGAAATGTAAGAAGGGCTCGGAGACGACCGATCACAAGTCCTTCCTTTGCCATTTAAAACAATACAAAGTTCGTCAAACTTTTTCCAGGCTCACAGATGGCAACGCTCTGCTTACAGTCGGAGTAAAACTGGGTTGGAATATATAAGAAACTTGGGCAAAAGTGGAGTATTAAAGGCTTTCCTGAGCAGCGGCAGATACTTCAACCACATAATTAAAGTTTTCTTCACAAAAAAGGGATTGTGAGCAGAGTCTGGCAGTAATCCAAAATTCTAATTTCTGACTATGATTTAATTTCAATTTTAAATAAATCGGTTTTTAATTTAAAAAGAGTGAGCTTCATAACATTAGCAATGATTGCAACATTAAGCCCAGTGTTCACAATCTAGCAATATAAAACATTATTTATATCTGAATCGTAAACAGCCTTTTGAAATGGATTATGGTTTTTCTTCCTATTCTAATACAACCTGGAGGGTACTAAAAAGTGTTGTGTGAAATTAACATTCTGCTGACTTTCGCCTATAAATGAGAAGCGAGCTATTAACATTTGTGTATTTTCATTATGTAAATTGTGTTAACACATGCCCACAAATTGCCACCAGCGATGCAATAATTTTCTCTCAGTGATCATAATGTGTCCAAGTGAGTCATTTTGATTATGACATGCTAATTACATATTGCCTTTTTTCAGATTCAGAAAAACCAGGGATCTTTAATGGTAAGCTTTATGAGTTCAGAAAAAAATTCACTTTTCTTTTTCCTGATGGCTGCTTCCTCTGCATGCTTGAATGCCTTGTTTTAAACTTAGCAAATTGCATTTTGAAGAAAATGCAAACCTTTAACTGCCTGTATTAGATTAGGTACCATTAGAAATAATAGAACATCCTGAGCATCAATGTTTTTATAAGAGTTTGCTGCTGTTGATTAATCTTGCTATATTTTATTGCATTAATGATTTTTTCTTTCCACTCCACTGTAAAGATATTGCATATAGGCTAATACTTTTTCCCTCTCTTCTTTCCATTGCAGCCTCTCCAGTTATTGCAGTGCATTGTTGATGAGGTGAGTCGTCGTCTTATGTGCTTTCACTCCTAAAGTCATTCCTAATGGAGTGGAAAGCTTATATTTTGTTTCCTAATGAAGCACAATGCCCAACATCCTCAGAGCACAAGTTGCCTTGTGCAGCTTGGAGCTGCCGAACGTGAACTGGCCTTGTCCCACTTTTTCTGCCCGTTTTCTACTCTTAATATCGAGTCTTTGGAAGACTCGTTTGTCCTCTTAGCTATTTAGGCCCTAAAGCCTCAGCCTCGTCGGGTGAGTTGATCCTCTGCGTTTGCCAGATGAGTTGGAACAGGGACCTTCAAGTGGCGGCACACTTTGCCGCGGGCATATTTCCTGCGGTTTAGATGGGCAAAAGTGTGTTTTGATAAGGAGACAAAACCAGAGGGTGAGCGGGAAGGCATCTGAATGTCGTCTGATTGGTTTTATTTAAGCAGAAGGACAAAATAAAAAGCTGAGATGGGGGAGATGCAGGTGTGAACAGTAGGCTGAATCTCAGTGGCTGACGTCACGTTTACTCAATTGAAGCTCCTCTTTGCAGCTCCCGTCTCCGTCCCAAGCTGAGGTGTGAGCAGCGGTCCCAGCTCTTGACAGTAAAGCAGGAGCTGAGGGCAGACTGCTGTCAGTTTTGCCTTGGTTTTGGTGTTTAATAAGGTGATTATGCTAATTGGGAAGTTAGGACAAGAATAAAAAGCTTTAACTTTTTAAAGACTTGCCTCAGCCCCTAGCAGAATGTCATTGCTGGCTCGTCAGGTTGGAGTCGCTGCGTGTTGGCCTGTCCATTTAGAGCGTTCAGCCGCTTCCAACCTGTCCCGTGTACCGTGTTTGTTTCGCGTGACGTGAGCTCACAGCCAGCGCGATGCCCAAGTACTGTGTCTCGGTTGTGTCTCCATCTGTAAAAGCTACTTGTGTGAACTGCTAAACCCGCCGCCCTTTTATTAGAGAATGACGGTCCTGGTTTAACCCCAGCTGGCAGTGCTTGTGCAGTTCTCCTCCTCTCCCCACAGAAGGGTAGGGAGAAGAGGGAGAAAAGGAGAGGAAGAAAAACCCAAACACCTCCTGGTTTGAGATAAAGATGGTTTAATAGAACATACAAGATAAAGTAATACAACTCAAGTCACTGTCACCACCTGGTGACTTGGTTGCCCAGCTTGTCCCGAGCAGTGATCGCGGATTCCTGCCCCCCAGCCAAGCCCCATTTATATACCACATAGACCCCATGATGTCCATGGTACGGAACGTTCCACTGGACATTCCATTCTTCTGTCTATGCTCCTTCTCAGCTTCTATGGGAAGCTGGGAAAAATCCTTGAATAGTATGAACATCGCCCAGCAACAACTAAAACAATAAGCATTGTTGACGTTCCTTTCATACCAGGTCTGCAAACACAGCAACCACTAGAAAGAAAATTTACTCTGTCCCAGCTGAAACCAGACAATGACTTACTGACTTAGCTGAACTTTTTAAAAGGGACATTTTGGCCTTGAGGGATGCAGTCAAATTAAAATGAACAAGTATCCTTTGTGTATAGGAAAGAAGTTTTCCTAGTCCTCCAGCAGTGCTAGCTCTTTTACCTGGCTCTTTGTGGTGGTCCGGTTCTTTGGGAGGTTTTCAGGCAATTCTGCTTCTTTCATCTTTTTCATCCGTTGTTATTCCCGTTACGTGTATCTTTGGTCAAGGCATGGAAATTCCAAAGCACCAGTGCTGTATGTACCAGCAGCAAAAGGCCATCTCTATCCTAAAGAAGTTAAAGATGCTTGTATTTATACCCGTGTTTTGCTACTTCTAGACAAATTACCTTTAACCAGGCTGGTACTCCAGCCTATATCTAAGCTCAGTATTCTAAAACAGAGCCCTAAAGCGCTGCATGCTACAGTAGAGCTTGCTGCAGCTTTCGCATCTTTTCCTCAAGATCCGAATTGCTCCATTCCTCTCAGAAAAGCTTCAACCAAGGAACTTTGTGCAGTCTGTAAACATCTGAGTACCGAGCTAGCTTAAACATTAGCGTTTTGGTATTTACTTATTTTAACTTATTTTATGTTCCGCAGTATGCCGCGGAGCCATCATTCTCCTGAGCTAGTGGTTCAGAGTGCGCTGTGCTCACGGGCACTTTAAGACTTCAGGTTACAGAGAATGGCTCAGCTGAAAGTTCTTTAAGTGCAACTCGCTTTGTTTTGCAAGACACTCACTCTCTAAATGGAAGTTGCATGCCATAACGTTTAGAGCCTGGGGGGAAGAGCAGAATGGATTGGCTCTCTAGTGTTATTTGCTCAGTACGTGTGTATTGTTAGAGGGTCATTTAATAAGATATATAGCATTAGGTAGTGGCTGCCACACCTGGAAGTGCAAATTCTTGGCATGACGGTGTCTTGGAGGACATTTATATTAAGGGTTATTCTGTTCTAGCTAACGGGTAGCCTTGACTTTTACAGATCCTCCTGCCACCCCCAGCCCTGTCCACAAAGACCTCAAAGCAAAATGTGCTTAACTTGAGAATATTTCCCCCCCCCTCCTCACTTTGTTTTCTGTAAGATGTGCCTTCTGGGGAGTGACAGAGGGACCTGCTTATTTGGCTAATACACGCTCTTCCTTCTACGCCAGGACCTTTTGAGAGGAAAAGTCTCTTTACTATCTGGTACTGTACAGCTGTTGTTGCTACCATGAGTATTAAAGATTAGATATGCTTAGTGATGTAAGACTGATTATTTTGGGTCAAATTTCCCCCTTGGCTGTAAGGAGGACCTAGAACTCACACGAGATAGGAGCAGAGCCCCTCTCCCGCAGCTGCGCTGTCAGCCCGTTCCCATAGGAACCCCCAGATACTGGTGCAGAATTCCCCACCTGCCTTAATGACGACCAGAAGAGCAAAGAGTGACGATCGGTAGCTCGCCTCTTCCTCCAAACAGATAGTGCCCAGCAGTGCTCCTGTAATGGCCTGGCTTCTGCATGAACCATAGTGCCATAGCACATGGGAGGAAGAGATCTGCGAGGGTGGGATCGAGCTGCCTTAAGGATCTTCGGTCCCCACGTAGCTTCATGCCATAGTCATAATTTGCTGCCGTTGTTGCAGTTGAAAGCTGTGTCTTTCTTTTCCTAAAGTCCCTTAACGAGTCTTTTTATGCGACAGAGAATGTTTGGGACTTACGGCTCCTAAAATTGTGATTAAACAGTTCTGTGGAAGAGAGTGTTTCTTGAAATCGGGTCTTTGCTGGCAGCATGTTTACCCAAGTCCTTACCGCAGGAGCATGGCTAAAAACTCCAGAGCTTGATACGGGGAGGACCTAGAAATTTTTTAAAATAGTGAAACAGAAGTAACGTTAAGACCGTGATGCTTTATAATAGTTGCTTATTATGTTGGCAGTCATTGGGTTTGTGTAGAACTGTTCCATGTTCCACCAAGAAACGCAGGAATCCAAAAGTTAATGTTCTTCTGTTCATTCATAATGATCTTTAATTCATAGGATTTATTGATGACTGAACTAGTTAAGAGGTTGCTTCTGTATTACCCGGGTATCCTGGACTTTTCTCAAGCTCTCTAAGGTGGTGCACTATGCAATAGAAACGTTCGTGGCAGTTTTTGGGTGTTCTGCAGTAGTGAGATTTCTGGAGCTGTTTTGAAAGTCTCAGTGAAATCTATGAGACGTTGCAGGTCCTTTGGCAGTTTAAAAAGTCTGTTTGTTCGTTTTCTAGGTCTTAAATTTGCTTGCAGAAATTCTGCAGAATGAATAAGTGATTTGAGAAGCAGGATAATTTAATGAAAAAAAATGTTAGGCACGGTTCTTCTTCTCAAATCACAGTAAACTATGCCTGACATCTTTTTTGTTAAGTTATTTTATTGGGCTTTTAATGGCATTGGGTCTGGGATTATTCTTTTAATGGCAAAATTAGTGAGGAGCACTGTGTGAATAGGATAGATGCCTGCCAGGACCTTTATTTTTTAACATGTGGTAACTTATAGTGAAATCTGATCCAGCTACAAATAAGACACGCTCATTTAAACAACAGTCCTAATCGTAGCAGCATCTCCCACCATGATAAGACTCCTGCTTCTGGTCCAAAGATGAGGATAGACTAGTTGTTAATGTAGTTCGTCCTGCAACGCAGCCAGCAATAAAGGCAGTCTGCCGTTATTTGAGAGCTGAGAGTAATTTAATATTCTAGCGCTCAACTTAGTTTGTCTCCAACTCACCGAAATGTTATATGGAAAGCAGTGAGCGGTGCAGATGAATCCCTATTGGGAAGGACACGCATCACTTGCTGTGCGTGCAGTCTTTCCAGAAACGCTCCAACATGAAGGAGAATGGAGTCCTGCTGGAAGCAGGAGCCATTGCCTGGCTTGGAAGATGTCCTAGATGTGGCCCTATGTTTCATGATCGTGCAGCCAAAGAATCTGCAATGCAGTCTACTCAGCAACAGAATTCTGCTTCAAAAGCACTAGGTGCATTTATGCGTTTTAAAAAAAAAAAAAAAAAAAAAAAAAGTTTTTGTCATCGGAATCTGTTCCAGATGATAATTTAGAAATGCAAACAACAGAGCCCCAGAATAATACCATTAATGTTGCACACCCCAGAAATGATGCATTGGAGAAATGCGGGCCACTCGATTTCCCTTGGTGGGTTGACTCTGCAACCTAAATATTGCAAGTAAAATCAGTATGCTTTTTAACCTTTCTTGCTGCTCAGGGTCTCAGAATGCCTCCCATGGTTGTGGTTTTTTAGCTGACAAAAAGACCTAACCATTCCCTTCTCAGCCTCCAGATCTCCAGCAACCCCCCAGACAACCTGCATGGTCCAGTTAAGTTTCTCTTTGCTGATGTCTGCAAGAGTCACTCAATAAATCAAATTCCACTTCCAAGCAGAGATTGAGAACCATAGCCTTGATTATAATTATGCGCTTTCCTTTTAATGCGTTAGAAAATCCTCAGTTTAAAAGGTAAGTGAGGGAGCTCTGAGTTTTCGGTTCGGTAAGCGGGGGGTTACTGGGCTCTGCAACTCCGCAGGAGAATGCGGGGTTAGGTTTTCAGGCAAATCGGAGCTCTGATCGTAGCCGATTTTTGCATTCCTTACAGTCAATTGAGAAATGGCGTTGTTTTCAAGATTCTTCCAACCTGTAGTTACTCATTTCCCTGTTTTCTTTCCTATTACGTAGGAAATTACTGTTTAGTTACTTCCTCAGCTGTATTCCAGATGCAGTATTTCTAAGACCTTCTAAGAATGTCATTTTTCCTGACTGCTAGTCAGATCGGCATTTAGTAAAACACTGGGGTGACTGCAGCTTGTCTATGGAGATCCCAAAAGGCCAAACCTGGCAGCGCTCAGTTTTTCGGCGCGTCAGCTTCCCATCCTTCCGATCCTATGGTTGGCCTTAGAGGTATCTGCTCTGCATCTGGAGAAGGTTGGATAGCCGAAACTTGCGTCGTGGAATGCATCCAGCAGGCAATCCTCCTGACTTAAGCAACTTCTTTAAATTTTCTTTAAGCTCTCCGGGGCTCTTTTGCTTGACCTTTATTTAGTTGGAGTATTCCTTCTAGGAAAGCAATTATTGCCAGCCCCTTGGGTGGTTGCCGTGAACCAGGTTTCGCTGTACTGGAGCAGTTGTGGTCACAAGCTCTGTAGTTAAGCATCAGCTCTGGTTTCTCACCCCTTCTTCGTCATAACCTGAAATAAATTAATTTTGGTTTCAAAGTTTCTATAGCTTGTCTCAGTATAATAGTGACTTAGCTGTTGGGTTTGGCTTTTTTAAAAAAAAAAAAGCTGTATTGAACTAGGGAGAAAAAGAACTCCATTTTTGTCCATCAGTTTTAGTTAAATTACTGTATTATTCTAGTTACGTTAGAAGCTTGAGGAGTGGAGACTTCCAAGAGCAAATCCTATTCTTACAAATAGGAGGCAGCATTGAAAAACCTGCCTATTTTGACGAGTCGTGCAGAAATTTAAGAGAGAAAATTAATTAGTTGTACTCATGAATCCTTACTCTGATAGCTTGATGAGTAAGTAGTGAGAAGCTTTCCATGAGTTTCTGTAGCATTTCTGTGAAGTGCCCCCACAGAGATACTCGGTCTCACAAGACTGCAGTTTAATCTAGCTCAAGGACTTCACAAACTCCACAAATCAAAGACCTCTTTTTTTTTTTTTTTTTTTTCTTTTTAAATTCATACTCTAGAAACATTTAGCAGCATCAGTTAACGCTAGCGCAGTGCTAATGCTAAGCTATGAAGCATTTCAGTGACAATAAATTTTTGAATTTTCCCACGGAAAAAATAACTTGCACTCAATGCCTATATCCTATATAGTTGTTTCTGCTCCCTTCTATTTTTACCTGGTAAAATATATCCCTCTATTTATTGCTACGGCATAGCCTTAAAAATTCACAGGATGTTCAGCTTGATCAAGTAACACGATGAAGACCGTGGCCTCTCGAGCGCTGAATTTCGTAACCTTATGCATCAGCTACATTTTGCTATTTCTATACGTGAAGTAGAAAACTCCAAAGGGTAAGAATGAAAGAAGACTTTTTTTTTTCTTTTTCCTTTAGGAATTTCTCTTTAGATTCACAGGTATTGATTTAACTGTGTGAACAGCTATATTTAACCCTGAAAATTTCCGGAGTTTTGCAGATTTCCATGCAAGAAAAGCTGGTGTTAGGATATACACACGTGTGTGCACGTGTGTGTACACAAACCCACCACAATTTGTCGTGTGGTTAAGTTGTTTTAGGGTATACTTTTATTGAGACAGAAACTGTGACCTTACTAGTGTATGAGATTGAGAGACTTCTAGAGGAACAAGGTAAAACCACAGGTAGGAATTGCTGAATAATTACCTTTAGACCAACCTGAGCAAGAACCTTCCCAAGAGGGCAAGCTCATTTAATGGTTCCTAAAACTCAATCTTGTGGATGTCAATGGTCATGCTTGATTATTTGCAGCAGTGTTTTATGAAAAAGCAATAAAAATGCATTGGGAGTGTACAGAGGAAAAAGGGAACAATAAATGGTTTTAGTTTTTCACTTGAGTCCCTTCGGTGTGAACAGGTAGAGGCTACGTTTCATGCTGCTGTGCCTTAGCTATTTGAAATGTGCGTATGTGCGTGTATCTCCCCAAAACACTGCTGTGCTCTGCTAGCTTATGATCGACAAGAGACCAGCAATGAGAGGAAAAAATTCTTACGTTTGTTTTAGAGAGAAAGCAATTACAGTTACGGTTAAAGGATTAACCTGTTTTCCAGCTACCTGTGCGCTTATCTGCAAGGCCCTTTGGAGAGCCACACTAACAAGTTCAAAGCTTGGCGAGAGGTAGAAAATGCCGTGTTGTACACTCTAGATTATTCCTGATGTTAATTACACTCTTCTGCTTCTTTCCTTCCCTCTTCTGGGCTCTGAAAAATATCCCACAGTAGCAAATGATGCAAAAGTGACAACCGAATAGCCCCAAGTATCCGCTGGCTTATTTAACCCGAAACATCTCCGTGCGTTCGGTACGAATGTAGGTTATGCATACGTGATATGTTCAAGAACTCGGGGAGCGGGTAGTGCTGCGGAGAGAATAGCTGGTTCTCACGTGATTTGAGGTGCTAAAGGTAGGCTGAGTGTTTCAGTGGATAAAACAGTGGCCTTTCGACCTTGGTTCCCATCCAGCTGGAGATCTGGAAATAAATGAGTTTACTGCTGACACTCCAATCCCAGCAGACGGAACTTCACACCAAAATGCCCCCACGTATAATTTGTCACGTTTGGCATCTGCTACTAAGAAAAGAGCAAGAAGCGACCTGGCGCGGAGATGTAATCATCTTTCACCTTCCTGCTGGGGGTGGGAGTGTAACGGGGACAATCCAGAAACCTTTCAAGCCTGAGCCTCTGAGCCACCTCTAGACATCGCTGTCTTCTGCAAACTTGTTACTTGTAGGAAATCACCTGCCATTAGGTTTGTGCACGGCTTTTGAAGTAGATTTGCTAGAAAGTCAGAAATGGATTTTTTTTTTTTTTTTTTTTTTGGAATGCTGTAGAAGAAAGTTGTCCTTGTTAGGAGTAAATGTGAACGTGTACAATATTGTAGTCCTGGTCTCGTTGAAACAGCTCGGTAACTACATTGCATTTATTACATGTAATTGCACTTTCTGGCGCATCTAAAACTGAAGTTTGTCTGAAAAAAAAACCAACACTATTTAGCCACAAAGTAAAACGCAGCCGCTATATAAAAATACGTGTCTTCTTTGAAAGCTTCGGTAAAAGAGAAGCTGGGGTGCACAACAATTCTTTAATCCTAGAGATTTTTTAGGCAGAAGCGATAAGCCAGAAATGCTTTGTTGAGCACACGCATTATTTATTAAATACTGCCATTTCAGCATCAATGGACAAGTTGCAGAATAGGAGTATCTGCCCAGAGGAGATGATAATTCCAAAGACAGGGTGTGCTGGGGAAGCCCAGAGGAGAGAGGAACTGAGGTTTGGTTTGCTGGGTTCTGCTAACTTCCCTCTTGTGGCCATAGAGCCATAGGACCATAGCATCTCCTTCTGCACAAGCCTTCCCACTGAGGAGAGAGCTGCGAAATAGCAGGAGCTGTGAGGAATGGGGAAATTTAACCCTTCGCAGGGAGGGAGTCAGCAGATGAGAAGAGAGGGGTAAAATCTATTTGCACTGAGCGTGGGGATCCACTGGAAATACCAACCTCTGTTGCCCACAAAGCAGAGCTGAGCTGGTCCTCCGTGCAGCCTGGCTTTCTTCTGGGGACGTGTTGATGATGGGCTGCCATCGTTCTGCACCGTGGCTGCCCGTCAGGCTGATTGGCAGGAGGTAGGAGGAACACAGATTTGATCTTAACACGTGGCTGGGGGCTTTGCCATCGCCTTCGTGAAGGTTTTAGGCGGAAAGCTGTATTTGCTGATTTTCCCCTTATAGTGAGCTTGTGGGCTGTCTCTTTCTTCAGAAAGGTTGTGGTGAATCCCTGACTTTTGGTTGCTTTGAGAAAGTGTTTCACTCCCAAGAAATTGTCTGTTGGAGTAAGACCTCTGAAGGTGTGGGATGCTTTTGGTGTATATTGCCAGTCAAGAACAACTCCCAAATTTCATTGACTTAAGGGTGTTTCCAAACAAAATAAGCAATTCAGAGCCGTGTCTGTTGAATTTGCTTCTTGAGTTTGTCCAGGTAAACCTCCAAGCTGGATGTGAGGGGGGGGACAGGTGCCTTATCCGTATTTATTTGTGGGTTTGCTGAACATTATGTATTTTCTGAGCCTTAGTCGCATCTCTGCTACTGGTCAGGAGACATTTCGAATAATAGGTTTGAGAAGTAGGTGAGGATCATGGTTGGACCTGTAATTCAAGCTCTTATTGCATATGTTCCAAAGGAGTGGTTCACTTCTGGACAGACTGTATTAGGTGGTTCACTCTCCCTTTGTTCAAACCTGTGGAAAAAAAAGAAAATACAGATCGTAATATTATCAATCCCTTCAAAAGAGAGTGCTTTTGAAGGGATCGTCTCAGTGTTCTCATTCTCAGGTCTTCATTTAGATAATGTGACTTCCCCTAACTCCATGGAAGTCAATAAGGTTTATACCAGAGCCTTGGCACTCTATAAATTAAATATTAGGAGCAGTGTTTGAAGTTTAAAGCCCTCCCTCCTCCTGCTAGTTCAGATTTTCTGCTGCCATGCTTTTTTCTTTATGCCTGAGCACCTTGCTGACAAGTGCTAATAACAAAATGCCACGAGAGGGTCCAGTCGGAGTTACCACACATTAAACATTCTGAACTTGTCCTTTTGCTCATAGATTGTGCATAATTAATAATTAAACGGTTTCAGTTGTAATGGGTTGACCTTCTTGAACTGTTCATTATTCACAAGGCAAAGGCATCACTCAAACTTTTTTCCTCTTGCCCTTCCCCGTTCCCACTGCGGGTGCACAGTTCGGCTGGGTTTGAGAAATCAGAGGCTGATCTTGTCTTCTCCTGCAGCAGATCCCGCTTGGATGCTTAGGGAAATACCCAGGCTTGGGAATAGGCTGCCTGGGGATGTAAGAGGCCAGTGGTACATTGACCCTTACAACTGTTTGTGTCTCGACTACTAGTTTAGCAGCATCCCCAGTACATAGGTCTTCGTGATAATGGTTTAAAGAAATGGTATTTATTTAAAATGAAAACCATTTCCTAGTTTAAAATGAGTATACCTATTCCTCACTCCTTTAAAATCTTGGCTTTCTGCTTCTTTTTTGCCTCTATAGTATGATTTAGGCGTGCAGGTGGGTAGAGCAAGGCAGGCCGTCGGAGGGCAGCTGGACCATTCCCTGTGGTTACATCAAATGTGACCGTATTGCATCACACAGACAGTGTAGACTTGGTAGAGACGTGTGTGGCTTTGCTTTATTTCCTCATATTCCCAACCCTTTGAGGGTCAACCAAAGTCCAGGGAACTTCAGGACGTATTTATATTGTGTAGTTTTGGATACTTTTGCTTTTATAGAACAGGGCCGTGACCGCTCAAGTTACAGCGGTGGCCATAGCAGCACCTTCCCTCGTTAGAAACAGCTCTAACTACAAAATATTCTCACCTTTCTACTACTCAAATAGTCTCGTGTAGAACAATATCAGAATCTGAAATATTTCAGTCATTGCTTTCCCTGGGTCGATAAAACTGAAGGGATGTTTTCGCCTTCTCACTAAGGTAAAATGCAGGATTTGAGGCAGCTCTTCAGTGTTCACCTTTGGAAGCAGTTGAGGGTCTGTACTTTCTTGGTTCAGCTAAAACCCAAACCGGCCTCCTTCTCCCCTGTCTGACCTATGCTCTAAGGTAACAATTGGCTCATACGTACAGGAGTGACATAGATTGGAGTTTTTACCTGCACTGGTCTGTTTGCCCTGGAACACATTTCCCAGCAAGCGTTTTCTTGAGATTGGTGCTCTCTCCCAAAAGGCTGGCAACATGTCAGGCAAAGAGCCACTAAATCTGTGGGGCGCCCAGTCTAAAATCCTTGGGAAGACTGTATGAAAGCACCTAATTTTCATACTGACATCCAGTTGGTGTTCATCTCCACCCACGCCCACAATCTCTTCCTGAGCTCCCGAGAGCGAACCAACCAAGGCATGGCCATGACCGACGGGTCTACGGCAGAAGAGAGTGGGCCTGGATGGGGGTGAAATACCTGCCATGTACAGAAAAATGTGCCAAAAAAAAATAACATTTAACAGTTACTTTCGTCCAGGTGAAATTTTCTTGCGTGCTTCTGCGGGGGCGCCTTGTCTCCCGGCTGTGGTGGAGTTCAGGAGCTGCATGGTCGAGGTGTTCGTGCTGATGTTGGAGCAACTTCTTCCCTTGGCTGCACGAACCCTGGCGCCGGCTTGGCTTGGGGTAGCCAAAGTGAACCGCTGGTGGCTTCAGAGCAGTTCATCAGCTTCTCCTCCCCTCTCATAATGAAGTTTCGCTCTGTTATGGGTCCGTCATCTCTTTGTGACTGCAGAAATTATCACCTCCTAAATCAGCGTGAAGTGCTGTGTTCCTGTCCCCTTCCCCCGCGTGGACTGAGCCGACCCGGCAGCCCCGGCAGAGGGGCGATTGTAAGAAGCTCCTCACTTACATTTTACTTTAAATAAATAGCGGGGGCGGATTGCTGGGCAGAGCCGGTTCACTGGGGAATGGGCTCCAGCAGTAGTTTTCAAAATGATCTGTAATATATGCCCAGGGTGGTTCGTACCCACTGCACTTTGAGTACGTCCCACCTGGGAAATTTCCCCCGTCAGGTGGAAGCCCGGGACAAGAGAAAATGATGGGGAGAGGCGAAACCTGCTGGGCTCCGTGCTGTACGAGCAAGCCTGACATTTGGCTCTGCATTTTCTCTATTAATATGAATAATTTTCACGTGCAGTTCTTTGAAGTGGAGAAAGTTTAATTGCAGTGCTTATTTCCTTATGTTCCTTCCACTCTCCAGTGGAAACCTTCCGATATTGCTGTCATTTATAAGTTTAGAAACAATAACCTCTCCCTCACCCGGTCTAAGTTCAAAGAGAATTTGGGCATGTTATATCAAACGCTCCTTGTATTTAATAGGAGTCTTTGAAAATCGTAAAGCAATTTTGGCTTCTCCTTTTACTCTTCGGTTACTTTTGATTTAATTGTATTTTCCAGCAGTTTCCAATTGTTTGAATTGGAAACAAAGCCTTAATAAGAGTTCTAGTTAATTTTCTGTCTTGTAATTACCGATCTCATTTTTCTGATAATTGGCCACAGCAATTATATGTATATTTACTAATCACATAGGAGGCTCTGCAGTTGGGTCTATCTGCCACCATTGATAATGGCACGCACATTGCAGAGGTGCTTTTATCATCTTCTTTTTTCCACTACATCAAAGCTATTTCCTCGCATTCTCAATAATGAATACATGCATGCATTTGACACAGTTGTGTGCTAGAGAAATTGTTTGGCTCCCACCAAATGCTGCACGCTCTGAGTTTCTTGCCTGCAGCGCTGGAAGGTTGTATGTAATGATATATTGCTCATCCAAATGGCCAAAGCACTCCAAAGCACAGTGAGATTAAAATAAGTCATTCCTTTGTTAATTTAAATAGGTGCATGTATCATACTTTGCAGGGTACTTTGTGTAGGGATGTCAGGGAGGAAAAAAGCCGCCGAAAGGTATTTTTAATAGCAAATGAGAATAGATGAGAATGGAGTCATTTGCAGCTGCCTGTTTTATGTGGCTCTCTTGTTCCAACTGTAGGTCTAATGAGATGACACTGTTAAAGTACTCTGCAGTGTAATTTCATTACATCCTGAGCTGTTACACTATAAACACAGTGGAGCTCTCTGTCATTCTTGGAAAAACTCCTAAATTCGTAAAGCCCTTCTTTGCAAATGGTGATGTTGTTTGTTCCCTGTTTGTTGGTTTGGTTGGTTTTTTTTTTTTTCTCTTGTGCTCTTAATTTTTTTTTTCCCTTTTCTTTCATAAATACCGGGTGGTTATTTTCAACCACTAGACTGGTAAATCCTGCAGTTTTTCCTCTTAAAAATGCTTTCGCCTTTTGAATGTAGAACAGACAGCGCATGAGGACAGCCTCTAAAATGAATAAGTGTAAATAAACATGAGTGTAAATAAATAGCAAATGCAGTGAAAGAAACAAAGGTCAACACAAGAATAATTTCACAGCTCTTTGTTAATTACAAGACCATTTGTGTGTTACTTAAATAATCATTAATTTCTCATTTACACTTTCCCTACCTTCCTTTTTACCCTGTGGCTATCATTGTCCTTTTTTCACCTCCCCTCAGTGTCTTTCCACATGTTTTTACCCATTGTGTAATACTCATTAGTTGAAATTCAGTGTTTTATAACACATTCTCAGAAGAATTTGTACCTTTCTCCCTCAAATTCTCTGTGTGAAAAGGGGGATTTGTCGCTTCGCTTCCTTGTTTTTCTTTCCTTTCTTTTTTTTCTTGTTGTTGCTGTTATATTACTCTCCCTCTAAAAAAAAAAAAAAAAAAAAAAAATTCTCTTCTCTCCTCCTGACTCTGCTTCTTGTTTCAATCCAATCCCAGGAATCGCCCGTCCTTCCAGCCGGGGAGTTCTCTGAGCCATTTGTACACTTCATCACTCAATGGTAAGCTCGGTTTGCAAACATGCCATGCCCTCGATGTAAATGATACATGCCATTAACTCGGCAGCTCTGCGAGACCTTATGGCTTTCCTTGCATCCTTTCGGAGAGAAGAGGGACTTGGGGGCCTTGGGCAGATGGGGCAGCAAAGCTAAGCAAACTGTTTAAATTATGTAAACGTTATTTACACAAAGGGTCGTAAAAGTACTTACAAGGGGGTTTTTCCAGTTTTAATAAACCTGCCCTGAACGTGGGTGCACTCTTGTGCTCTGAGACTCTTTAAGAACTCATCTGGGGGGGGGGGGAAGAGGCCACAAAGACTCGGGTGTATAGTATCATTATTCAGGGCTTTTGAAAATATTACTTATAAAATTGCCTCGACATTTAGAAAGGCAAGCAGCCTTGATTAATTCATTGGCTTTTCAGTAAGTAATTTTTACTGAGAGTCGTATTTTAAAACACACCACTGGGCATATTTTCTTTCCTTAAAACTGAATAGTTCATTGAAAACCTTTTAAATTAAAGGAGAATTGGGGAGAGGAGGAATTTGTAGAATAAAGAATACAGGTCTTGAGTGACTAGAGAATAAAAATCTTGAGGGTAAGCTGTCCTAAAGAAACAAAATGAAGGGAAAATCTTCTCAAAACTGTCTCATTCCTCCTCCACCCCACCCACCTCCCCCCCACCCAAAAAGGGGGGGGGGGGCAGTCATTTATGTATGGCAGAAGAAACTAGCTCGAAATTTGTACAAAAATGCTGTGTTAGACGGAGAAGCATCCCTTCTGCGACCACGCACTTCCAGGGCTGGGTGCTCAGCTGTGTGAAATCAGATGGAGCCGTCTCCGCGCGCTGCAGCCGCGTGGCCGAGAGGGGTTCCCGCTGCAGGGGTGCGTCCTGCGCCAAACCAAGGCGCTCGGAGCCCTCAGCCTCACAGGGGTCTGCGGGTCAGTCGGGCTCTGCAGCACTTGCGGGGTGGCTGCTGTACGCCAGGGCCCCTGCGGCAAAAGTCGCCTAAGAAAATTGAATTTTGAATATATAACGTAGGAGAAAGTACCTCTCCGGACCCACATAGCGTATAACAAGACAGACACAAAAAGCAGGCTGATTATCGGTTAATTAAAGTAACTAAATAATTAAAGTTCGTGTAACATAGGCCTCTGTTTTCAATAGTTTCGGCTTACAACGAGCGACGCAATTTGGCGGATTCTGCAGCGCAGTCGACTGATGCGCGTGGGGGCCTATGCTTTTTATCGCTGCAAAAAATTGATGACGGGCTGTTTGAAAAAAAAAATAAAAAAAAAAAAATTTCTCATTGAGGCAGAGGGAGGGGATAACCTGTGTTAAAATTTCCACAGATGTCAAACTGAAGCATAACTGATGGTGGCTAATAGCCTTGTTTTCCCCGGGGACGCAGCTACTTTGGACTGTCAGATTAGAACTGCTACCAACCTGCTCGTCAGACAGCGTGCGTTACTTGCTAACGCCTGCACGATTTGAGGCGCTCGTAGTTACTTGTAGGGAAGGTAGAGTGTACCCTTAAAACCTCCGATTTACAGCACAGATCACCCAATATTTTAGAGGTAGTGATATATTGGCTGTACTTTTTAGTGGGAGGCATTACTGTTTAAAAAAGCAAATAAGAAGAAACGATACACTATTTAAGTAATCCGTTCCTAATAAGTATTAGAGATGTCAAGTGAACGGCGTATCAGACTTTATGACTTTATGCCAATTACGCCATAAACACTGGCTGTTTGGATGTAATCCAATTAGTCAGTAGGCGGCTCCTGATGGTCACCTCTGTGCCGTGTTATTGTGTTCCTTCACGCAGCTAAGCGCAGCCTTCAATAGCTAATTGCACCTGTTGCACGGAAAACTAGGACTATTTGGATGAGAAACATGATCTTATAAACAGGTTAATGCTGTGTAATGAACTATCACCCTGCAGTGTAATGGAAATAAATGTGAAAAAATTAAGGTAGAAACCCCAGGGTATTGCGCGTTCTCCCGAAGCTGTTTACTGTTAGAGTTAAATTTCCCACCTGTTTGTATAATACTTTGTGTCGAGCTATGTAATAATCCCCAGAAAAATGAGAATCAACTTACTCTGCCTTCTGAGCTGACTGGTTTTCAAGGATTTTATATTTACATTTTGTATTTTACATTGTCACGGTTGCAAACAGCGTAGACCAGTACAGCCCATGAGGGGATGGGAGGGAAGGAAGAAACCCGTTAACGTTTTGGCCACTGTTAGGAACCCCGTCTTCCGTCGGCACATGATAAAGTTAAGAAAAACATTGAAATTCTTCACTCTGTGTTAAAAGAGGATATCTTCAATATTTAAGCAAGTAGAATAAATAAGGAGTTGTTTATATATGAACATTTTCTTTTATGACACATAGCATGAAAAAGCAGCCAAAGGAAAGGCCAGCACCTGAAGATTTAATGGTAAGTGAAACCCTCAATATGTATTTGTCTGAGCGCTTTTTATTCATGTATATAGTACTATATCCCCTTTTTTTTTAGCTGTATTTATCCGTATGTATAAATCCAAATCTAAACACTTTCTGGCTCGTGCAGCAGTTGCAGGTTTCCAGGGAGCACCCAAACCGAAGGTGCAATTATGATTCCACTGGAGTTAACGGGTATTTTGCTGTTACCTTCATCATGGCCAAAGCTTCGCTTGTGATTTGGGGAGTTAATACAGAACCTTCACAACCAGTTTCACGTTTCAGTCACAACCATTTTGATGCTTAATACACATTTTTTTTTCTGTTTGTATGTCCGGGGATTACAGCTTAACGTAGGTCACTCTTTGTCGTCATTTGCCAGTCTTAACCTTTCAAAATCTGGAGATTGAAAACAGAGGATATGGGCAAAATAGAGTAGTTTAATGAAATGCGGGAGCTACTGTTTTCACTTATATTCATGTAAAATGAAATTAGATTGGCTACAGAAGATTGAGGTAACATGTGGCTTTGGTCTGTCCGTAGAAGGGCTCTCAGTGTTGGAATCTGAGCTCAGAGACCACTGCTTTTGCTTGCAATTGTCATTTTTTCAGTAAGGCAATAATAGGGTACCTGCGCTCCAGCTGGTCCCTTGTGGCTGTGCGTTTAGTGCAGAGTGCGGTTTGGACTGATTTTAGGCACTAGAAAAATACTATATCAAACAATTATTACAAATGTTTACAGTAGCTTATATCGCAGATAGGAGTTGTAGTCCCCTCTGGTTCGCATCAAGTGCCTTTGATTTTTAAGCGTTTCATTCCTTTTATTCGTATTCTGTGTTTCCTGTAATTGGGAGGTTTATGTAAAATCATTGTAATTTCTCCTCTGTGCATTAAATCTCTAGGAATAATTTTAGCAGATTTTAACAAGTTAAGGACACGTTTGCATTGTTTCATTTCTTGCTTAGGTGCTGCGAACTGCAAGTAGAATAAACAAGTGTTTCTGTTGCAGCTATTCTCTAGTTAAAGGCTAATCTCTGAAGATGCCCTGGGGCAGATATCTCACAATCCAGACTAGTCTCAATTTAGATCCTGGTTAGTAAAGTGTTTTACTGTGAATCTAATTTTAAGGATATTAACTTCAAGAGATCTACGTTTGAAGTTAGGCACCTGCTTAAATACCTTGGTAAATTGAGGCCTTAAAGTTTATCGGAGCCCCTCCACTTTGTGGTGGTGTGAGTCTTGTAGGAAAGGCTTGCACTGCTTTATTTTGTCTTTTTTATTAACTTTTGATGGTTGGAAAATTCTTGCAGTTAGTCACATCTGAGAAAACTTGGAACAGGTTCTAGAGATGTAGACACATTTACCTTGTGCACTATTATGCTATGGCTGGATAGCTTAGCTATTAAAACAACGGAATAGGGTTTCATAAAACCTATATCTGTTTGCAAATGCGTGTTTCAGTGATGCAATAGGCCTGCCACTTATAAATAAAACATCTGCAGATCGCACATACCCCCATAAGTATATATGTATGTTGGTAAGCAATAACACCACTCCGGGGTGTAGAGTCATAAAAATGAGGCCAAAGGGTGAGTGCCTGCAGTACCAGGGAAGTGCACAGATTTATCTTTACAACTACATGCCCTGGAGTGTGCTAGTCCCCTTTTAAGGAGGTATTTTGTAAAATAATTTTAAAATTATAGCAGCTCGGGAAATAAATTTTAAAAAAAGCGCCTTTTTTACTTTTTAAACAAAATCTTTTGTTTAATGCATTTCCCCCCTCATCTTACTTTCTACTCAATTATAAATGAACTTGCAACAGCAAGTACCAAAGCACAAGGTAGTCCGCCGCTGAAATGAAGACGTGACCCAGTCCTTGCCTGCGATGGGGCTGACCCTCACAACCTGCCCTAAATTCCCTCTTCCAGCCCCATGGGCTCACAGCACCCCGTGCTCTTCTGCAACAGCCTCACCGTTGGCTCAGTAGTTGCTCGCCAGTCAAGCCCTTTACATTCTTGCACTTACCCGCTCTTGTCAAGGAGAACTTTATTTATAAAACTCATAGGCATATATGCATTATATATATATATCCCCACACACATGGTATGTCTATATACACAGAGCACATCTGTACATACATGTACATACGTATATATAAATTACCATACTTTTTTTTTTGAAAACGAGGCCAAAACAAAAGCTGTTAAGTATCCTCTGAATTCTGGAATTGCTCACCCCAATATCCTCTCCAAGTCCACCTCATCCGTTTCTGAAACCTCTGTTGTAATTCTGGTGGATGTCTCCGTGTTAACTATCAGAGTGGGCAGAGTGGTGCAGATCCTGTCAGTGAAATCCTGGACGTGTCAAGGTCAGTTTACCGTTGATTTAAATGAGAGCGGGATTTCACCTTGTTCATTGGGTTGGGTTTTGGTTTTGGTTATTTTTTTTCTATTTATTTAGAAGAAACGTACAAGCAAGGATGAAAGGTGTAACACATCATCATCGTTAGCTTCAGACAAAAGAGTGGAGTACAGGCTTCCTCCCCTATGGACATTAACTGTACTGGAAGTCACTATTTTGTAACCAATTTAGTATAATTAAAGACCGAAAGCAAAATGAAGGGAGCAGAACATCAATCTTTTTCTACTCTCCTGATAATCGGTGAATTGTTAAATGCATTTTAAGAGCCGGCAAACAATACCTGGAGTGCCAGATCGGCAACTCCGGTGAAGTCAGGGGGTTACATCAGGCCTGGATTTACCCTGTCTATCATGTCAGGAAGCCCTTTTTTATGAAAGTCACTATGCACATTTTGCAGAAAATAGGGCCAAAGCCAAGGCTGGCTGAAATTCCTGAATAAAGTCATGCTTTCTAGTACCATAGATATTCTTGTGCAAGCGAACACCAAATTTTCATAACAGCTGGCATAAATCAGATTCCTGTATTCAGACTCGGTCACTACGCCCTTTCTTCCATATATCCAGCCACAAACCAAGATATGACACCAGTTTCTCTGTGTATACATAATCAATAATTTAATTGTTTCCAAGTATTTCAAATTGACAGACTTCTTTCCACAGGAGTGAAAAAAAGTAATTTCACCAAGCAATGGGAAGATTGTCCATCCTGGGAAAGGAACGATCGTTATAATTCGCTGGTGGTTGTTCTGAACCTTGTGCTTACAGTGTCTGCTCTTTTGTCTCCGGTTTGTTCCCTCTTAAGAAGGGGAGAGGCATACAGCCGATTAAATTGAACATACTCCTGTTTCAGCATGAGGGAAGTCTGCACAACATCAGAGTATATTCCTCTCTCTCTTCTCTCCCTTCCCAAGAAGAAAAAGAAAATCCCAACAAGTCTTCTGTATAAAGATTAATCTTTTTTTTTTTTTTTTTTCTCCCATGAACTTCCTGCTTTCGTTTAAAACGTGGAGTTTGGCATCACAAGGCCAGCTCCCAGGGAAATGCAGACGTAGATGTATATTTAGCAATTGTGATGTGGCGGTACGGGTAAGGTTTAACCTCCTGCTTGTGTCGCGTCTATGGGTGGGCATCCGCGGGCTGGTTTCTCTCAGGAAGCTGTAGATCTGACTGTGTATTTACGGTATTTTTCAGAAGCTTTCCATTCTAAGCTCTATTTAATGGAATCTATGCATAGTAAGTAATCAGGTCAGAGAGAAGCAACATCCCCTGTTTGAGATCAATCGCTGGCTAATACTTTATCTAGGCCACTTTATTATCTCATGCTGATTCCATTCCCATTCTCCTCCTCCTTTGTAGCATGCACTTCAGCTGTGGTAAAAGTACGTATCGCATACATATTAAAAACATATACCCATTCTATCTGTATGTAAATGTGTGAGACACAGCTGGATATTGCAGGAGTTTGATTTACTAATAGTTATTATCTGTTCTAGCTGTTCAGAGGCAAAGAGAGTTTCGGAAAACAAGCTAGCGCAGAAATTGCCTTTATGATACCACTATCCTGCTTTGGTAATTGTTTAAAATCTCTTCTTTAGCTGGAAGCTTGGCCTTTTATTTTGCAGATTGCATGCACTTTTCAGAAAGCCAGCAGAATTGTTGAAGTCTCTTGTCGGGTTTTTTTTTTTTTTTAGTACAGCATTGAACTCTACCATGCTACATATGGCTATTTAAACGAAAGCGATTTACTTAAAGAAATTGTGTTTGAAATACCAAAAGTCAAGCGTGTAGCTGTATTTCCCATGGATGCATAAAAGTACAATCTTTAAGATGCTGCTTGGATTTCTCAAGGAAAGTATTGGGCAGGGAGAGGCAAAGCTTTTGGCCAAGGATACAGTCACCTTCTGCTCTTGGTTACTTTTGCACTGATCCAATAGTTTTTGTTCAAGTCTCCAAATTTTAGACACAACTTCTAGCTGTTCTCCTTTTTTTACATTTAAATTACTGACACTTTTTATGTTGGTGTTTTATTAATTTAGAAGATTGTATGATAAATTGTACAACGTCTCTGTCAAAACCACTGACCTGCTGGGAAACATGTTCTTCGTTTTCTTTATTTTAATGCCTGGTGCAATTTTGAAATTTCCCATTCCGATGCATTCAGCAATCCCTCTCTCCATTTCAGGAACGGCATTTAGGCCAGGCACACTGATCTCATTGGCTACAATGGGCATTTTTTCAGATAAATCGATTGTCTATTTAAATGTATTAAGATATGTGTGAAGATATTACAGACTCTCAAAAATGGGTTCTGGCTGGCTGTTCCCCCATCTCCAACAAGTATAGGAAATTAAAAATTGAAGCTTTTAAGTAGCTATATTTTAAGTACTTATATTCTAGGGGGTCTGGACAGTAGCACTTCTTACCAGGTAGAGCTAAACTTGTTGGCAGCTTGTTGTGTTACACCATTGTTTGTAGCCATTAGGAAATACGTTTATGGTTTAAACAAACAAATGGAGGATCAACATAATCCTACCTGGATTTTGATATAAACCTTCAGAATAAAGCCAATAAAATACCGCCACTTACATTTGTCAATAAAAGGGATTTCCCCTAGTAGCTAATTTAACTTTGCATTGTAGCAGTGGCATCATTGACTGAGCAGCTGAGATTGCTGCACAGGTTGGGGGTTTTGATAGTGTTAACTTTTGAGACAGACCAGAGAGTCCTCTGCACTTTGCTTTTCACAAACGCATCCTGTAAATCTTTTGAAGACAGCTTTACAGATGAATGTTTTCTGTCTGCATCTATCTAGATGTTTATGCATCATTGCTGGATCCCAGAGAGCCAAGAATTTTTCCTCTTTATCTACTTACAAGCATTGGGGTTGGTTTTTTTCCTGATCCAGTACAGGATCTCCTATCAGCGATAATTTGTCCAGCATAAAATTGTCTGTGCTTGAACCTGTGATGGATAGCTTGCTTTGCAAACATTTAGACTCTCCTCTGGCACAATGATCCCAGTTACTTACCCCATGACAAGCAGAAATTCTGACAGACACCAAAACACATGCCAGATGTGAAGGAAAGGGCTCTCTAATTTCCCAAGGAAAAAAGAACAGAGCCAAGTATTTTAGCTGTTGTAAATATGATAAATATTAAACTGTATCTGCAATCTGTCAATTCAAGAGTACAGTGGACAAGGAGTTCTGGATCAAATCCTGGATCAGTTGGAGGCAATGTCAAAATTCATATTGACTTAATTGATGCTAGGATTTCATACTAGGGCTCAGGATGGTCTTGTGTTCATCATCTTTCTTGGTCAGGGAAGCTCAGGAGTTGGATGAAAAGGAAAAAAAAAGTAATCTTGCAGGTGGTCACATTGCTCAACTTATTCCCCACTCAGCTGAAACGTGGAAAGGTGGGTTATGGATCTGTCCCCCTCTCTTTTTAAAACAAACAAAAAAAAGCCATCTCTGTCCTTAGGGGTATGATTTGCTCTTCTTTGTCATTTGAGAAACCAGCTATCAAAAATGGAGAAATATATCGGTGTCACTTAGTCCAGCAATTACAGAAGACTAAGATTGTGCCACGGTTAACTTGTGAGCATTAGGGTTTTAAGGTGTTTTGTTCATTCACTGTCTTCTGCAGCCCTGTTGCTCATGCAGCCACTGACTTTTTACAGGAGATGTGAACATCCGACTTTCTCTTTCTAACATGCCCTAAAGCTGCACAATGTACTAGCACTTTCCAGTGAAATGTGAAAAGAAATAACTTGAGTTGGCTTGAAGAATTATTGAAAATCTAAGGAAATTGGACAAAAACAAATTGGCAACAGCTTAGAGTGATACAGTTAATATTTTTGGTTACTTGAGTCTCCTGGGCTTTGCCATTTAATTTGAGCAAATGTTTCGTTTGGCACTTCTGGTTGTTCTGTAGTTCTCCAGACAGAGAGACAAATATTTACATCTCACTCATTTTGGTAGCAGAATTGCAAATCTTTCAATTATGATACATTTATCTTGTTGGTATTTTTATGTCAGCTGTCATCCCTACGTATTTATATAAAATAAAACCAAAAAACATCTGTTAACAGTTCCAAAATAACAGCCATATCATTAATTCCCAGACTATTGTCCTTCCTGTTCATTCCAAATCCATCAAGGAATTTGCTCTAATAGGCGACTGTTGAAATCTATGTACAATATTTATTTGTGTAATAAAACTGGAATTTTAAATTGATTCAAATGCACTGCGTGGATTAAAATTGCTGGCATTTGTGTAGTCCCAGCTACTTGTGGGTCTGTTTTCTGATTAGCACCTTAAGACGCTCCTGCAGTATTAAATAAGAGTAATAATTGCCTATGAATAAGCAGAGTATAAAGCAGGCGATACAGATATGCCTTCTTAGTGACCTGTGTGCATTATGCCTCAAATCCCTTAATCAGATTTGTGCCGGTTGATTCTTGCATCCGCAGAAATTCAGCTGGAGGATCAGGGCCTGAAGTAGTAAAAAATCAATTAATACTACTTTCTAATTTGTGCGGTTGACAAAAACGCATATAAATAGGGGACATTTTTCTACTTAAGAGGGCTGCACTGAAAGATTTTTAATTGGATTTTCATTGTGATTGACAGCATTTGATTATGACAGTAACTTTATTTGGCTGGACTGTTATAGCCCTCTTGTTCAGGGTTTTTTTTTTTGTGTGTGTGTTGTTTTTTTTTTTTTCCATCAAAGCTCTTTTTTATCCGCTGAATCCCCAGCGGAGCAGCAGTGCCTGTGAAAGAGCCTTTTAGCACCTTTGTTGCCGCCATCCCTGGTGATGATTGGACCCAGCTGGTAGTAGATAAGAAAATGTGCCTTTCACAAAGAGGTTGCATCTCCTGGCTCCTCCGTTTCAATAATTTTAAGAGCCCCAGAAACCTGTTGAGGATTAGAAGTAGCTTTAGATGTGAAATGAGTGTTAAGTATTAGTAATCGGGAGATTAGGGCCCCGGGGACAATGGGAGATAAACAACTGCAATTAAGGCAAATCTGCCAGAGTAAACAAAATTTAGCAGAAACAGATGCCCTAACCATTTTGGGGGATTGATTGGAGGGCACCGAGGAATCGATTTTTGTCTTGTTTACACTTCCAAACCCCTGTGATAAACTGGGAGGCTAAATATTTCATACAGCCTGATTTTAGTTAATTTTTTTCCAGCTCCTCACAGTAGGCCTGCTCTCTTCTAACAGTGACCAGGCCCGAGTTTATTCAGCATTCACAGGGAGCAGCTAATTGTCTATGAAGGGCCCCTGTGTTTAAATGGGCTTGACAGGAATTTAAATTTTGTTTCAATCAACCTCTGTGCTCACAGCCTGCTCCAGTTTCTAATTTTTAAATTAAACATGATAATTTTTTTTTTTTTTTTTGAGCTGCGGCCTCTCCTCCGGACCCGGCTGCTCGCACTCCCACCCACGGCAGCTGCCGCAGCACGGGAATGCGCAGGTTTATTAAGGCCGTAATAGCAAAGCACGATGAGCTGCAGCCGTGGAAAAGTTCATTGTCCCATAAATGTGCATCTGCCTGTTCGGATTTAATGGGAGACGCTGGGGTAAACGCTCGGCTGATGTAAATCAGGATGGCTCTGCTGGCGTCTGCCTGCATGGCTGGAGAGAGCCGGGCTTTCCACCGGGGAAAGGCTCCCGGTAGGGAACAGAGGCATTAAAATACAAGTCTGAGAATGGAAATGGTTTTCGTGGCCTCGGTCATTTGTTCAGTGACCTTGTGAGAGATTCAAAGGAATTTCTTTTTTTTTTTTCCCAAGCCAACTAGTGGAGGTATATTTTGCCACCTTCTCTGTTTTCAGCAGGGCTCCACACGTTTATTCAGATGTCGTTTCATACCTGTGCTTTTTCTGCTCTGAAACGGGGTGATTTGACAGCGTGTTCATGCTCAATCATTTAATACTTGCTTTATTTAGTTGCTTTTCTAGACCTGGCAAACATGGAGATGTTATTTTGCAGTAGATGCAGACAGTGTGTAGGCATGTAATGCAATATGATCGTATGCAGTACTTTGAAAAACAACTTGTTCATTTGCAGAAACTTCATCATGGAACTGCTAGCAAAGTGCGGGCTGTTTCATTCTCCCTTTTTGCTTCCAGCCAGATAATTTTCTGGGGTTTTTGGTTAATTGTTGTTATTTGTGTGTGTGTGTGTGTGTGTGCGTGCGCATGTGAGTATGCACACGTTTTCTACTCCAAGGTTTGAGTGAAGAACATTTAGGAGATTGTTTCAGTTTGCTCTGGCTTAGTGATTTTTAATTTTTTTTTCCTGTTAGTAGAAACCAGTTTCTCAAAACTTGGAAACAAAACTTGAAAACTTGGAAAACAACTGTTTTCTCCACCCCAGTCCAGGGGAACACGTAGTCCCCCTTTGAAGGAAATACTATATCAGGTTTTAATGTCTGACTAGCTCTGTTTGGCATCGGTGAAAACCAATCCTGTGCTCGTGGTGAGGCATGAACTGAAGACACTTCTGCAGGTGCATCTACATTAACATTAGAGTTCAGGTCAGGTGTGAATCTCCGGCTCTTTCAGAGCTTACAGCTCTTTCATTCTCATCACAGACAGGGCTTGAAGCTCATGAATTGAATCAATTTCAAATGAAAGCAAACCAGAAGATGTGCTCCAGGCACACACCTAATGAGCTCTAGCTACTAATGGGCGCTGTGTCCACAGACCAGACCAGAGCTGGTCAAAAGTAAAACCTCTTCCATCCCTGAAACATTGCACCAACCGTTTCACTCTGCAGATCTGCTTCTGTTGTCGACAGCTTGCTAATGTTGACATACTCTATCAGCCTTGGGCCACTCTCTCTATTCCTCTTCTACAGTTCTTCTTAACCTCAGCGGCACTTGCAAAAGCACACTCCAATTATATATCGGTTGCCTTATTTTTTTTTAAGAGTCATCACAAAAAAAATACCTTTTCTGGGAGTTAGCTCGTTTTGTTAGCTAAGCACAAGGAGGCATGCCAAGCACGGTTATTGGTTTAACAGCAAATATCAAAAGCAGAACTGCTGTGGAAAGAATGATCTGCAGATGGGCAAATAGACTCCTCTGTGCCACAGCCAAAACCAGAATTCTGTAGTAAATTTAAGACTAGTATGTGCCACAGAAAGAGAACAGCAAAAATCAGACCCATTGATGTGTGCACCCATGCACACCCTGAGGTCCTGCCATAGGAGACCAGTGAGTTGTTTGAGGTCAGGTCCATGCTACACAGGTCAGAGGAGCTGCACCGATTCCTGCTAATCTGACCTGGAAAAACACTCCCTCTTGACCCTGGACCTGATGATGACGTACCAGCTTGGACACATCAGTCCAGGGCTCCAGGGCTCTCTGAGGACTGTTTTTAGGGCCACCAGCACATTGTTTGGCTATGGCCAATGTCCAAAGCTCCAGAAGAAGGTTGCAAAAAGGACTTTGGTCATAACGGAAGAATCTGTGCTACTGTTTAAAAGTGGAAATTCAGGTGTGATATGTGTGTGGACAGTTCCTCTTCAGGTTTAAGTTAAGCTGTCTTCCTCTTGGCCCATCAGTTACGCTTGGGGACAGACGTTATTTAAAGACAAATTCTGTAAATTGCAACAGAATTTTGGTGCCTCAACAAAACTACTAAACCAGCCGAAAATCACTTGCAATTAACTTTATCATATAAGAGGTAAAAGTGCATCAGTAAAAGTTAATCTACAAATAGATAAATAATATGCAAAAAAAAAAAAAGCACCACCAACCAATAATAACCCAAAAGGAATCCTTCTCAAAAAAAAAAAAAAGTATAAGCAAGAAATCTAGCTCCAAGACTTCACTGCTTAGTAGCATTATCTGTTTGTCTTTGCTGGATACATTTTGTACCATCTTTTCACTATCTTAAATATCATCAGAGGGATAAAATTATTAGTGTGCTAATCTAGATAGCCATAGTTCTAACACTGACCTAGGCTAATCTGCCTTTGCAATTTCAAGAACTATGTTTGACTCCTCTGAAAGTAACCTTAAATTGTAGTCTTGTAAGAATTCTGGAGCTGTATCCTTCACTCCTTCTCCTAATGAGGTTATGACCAAATGCTCATTATAATTGCTTTAGACTCCTTTTAATTTTCAAGCTTATTAATCATAAGAAGAGTTATTTAAAATTGCATAAATTAATCTTAGATTAAAAGCCCATCAAAGCCTCGAAACAATTAAGAATAAGTAGGATTTCCCTGGGGCAGCAAGTTTTATTTTAATAGTGTAGTCAGGTGGATATCAGAACACTGAAGTATGGTAGTGATTAATGTATGCAAAATTTAAATGAGGGTTTTTAAATGGCAAATCTAAATCACATATTGACCTAACTGTAGGCTTTAACTGCATTGTCTGTCATATATTTAAACTGTTTAGTAATCAACATTTTAATTACAGCGTATGTTAGGAAGGCCGTGCAACAAACAAAACTCGCCACTTCCCAACACTCCACATGGAACTGTTTCTGTTCTGCAGGCTGGGGCCATGCTGGTACCTCTGCAGGGTGAGGCATGAGGAAAGAGAGCAGAAACTTCAAGGAGGCTAATAATACTTGATTTTGCTTATGGATGTGTTCCTGTCCCTGCTTCATCTCCACCCAGAAAATGCCAGCGACTGACGTGGCTCTCCGGCCCTCTTCGCTACCCCCACCATTCTCTGGACAAATCAGTCTGTCCTGCTCTCTGAGCTGGCAGAAGCTACAGGTGGTGTCTTCAGGGGGTTGGGAAATTCTGTGAAAACACTACCTTCTGGGTGCTTTTGTCTTCCGACTCTGTGCCCTCAGCCTGCCTGTGCCACCCACAGCTTTGCAGGCTCCTGCGGATCTTTTGAAGTGCTGGGTCTTTGGCCCCTGCTATGGGCGATTTCGCTCCGGCAGCCGGCTGAGAACAGGCTCTCAGGGATGCTGAATTCCTCACCAAGCACAGCGAGAGGCAGTCCTTGCCCTGAATAGTTGCTATTCTGAGGATAGGAACTGGGAGAGAGAACTGGGCCAGTAAAAACTTGGTCCCAGATCAAACACAGCCATGCAAGCACATAGGAAAAGCTGGTACTTTATGGCTAAGCTTGCTGTGATTTGACATACACAGTCTCATCACTGCGGGTGCTGCATGGAAGGGACAAGGAGGCTTCATTTCTGGAGGAGAGTGTCTCAAAGCAAGGGTTGACCTTGCTGGCACCTCAGGACACCAGGGGCATGCTAAGCCTCCCAGTCACTGCTGTTTCAAGTGCTTTAGGTGCCCACCCTTTTCTTTAAAGGGTTACCTCCTGTGGTCAAAACACATCCTAAAATTGCAAAAGTAAGGCAAGAGATGCAACACCTAGATCACACTTCAGTAGTGTCTCGCAAGCTCTTTTCAGCCGTGTATATTTTCTGTGTCTCCATGGATCAATGCCGTGGTCTGAAGCCTTCAGATTTTTTTACCCCACTGAAGCCGTAGAAGTGAAGGATGGAGGGAAGTCTGCTGCATGGAACAGCCCCTGAGGAGGACTCTGACACCTTCTGCGCCTGTGAATTAACAATGTTTTGGGAGTCGGCAATAGAGTATTGGCCTGAGGATTCCTCGCTGCTATTCCTGGCTGTGGGAGCAGAAAGCGGCCTTGTGGATAGCTAGCACAGATAATTAGAACAGCATTTAGTTTGGCTTGTCCTTGGAGGCAGGAGCTCTAGATGTAAAATCCTCCACTACTGGAGGCAGCAGTAGAGTGATGAAGTTTTACATGTGCTGAGGTCACTAGAGGGGGACACAGGGTCAGTCCGAGGTGGTTTTGGTTACTCGAGCACTTCATATCTCCGGGTGTCCTGGGAAGATAGTACAGCTCCAGCGCTGAGGTTTGTATTTGTCATTTTGGAGGTCCGGCTTGTGTTCCCATCAAACACGTGAATGGGCAAGAATTTCCCCTAGAGTATGTGCCCTCAGTTAATTACGAGAGCTGTAAATAGCGTAGACACATGGGTAGCAATGGGAGAAATAGCTGGGATGATAACTGTGGTGCACTGGTTTACAGCCAAGTTCTTATTTTTCAGAATTTCAGGGCTTGCGCTCCTTCAGCCGGCTAGGGATGAGTTGCCAGCCAGGCTTTTCTGATTTAACGTTTGCACTGTGGCCATCTGACCCAGCTTGCCTTTGAACAGAGGGAGCACCTCCAGTGGAGGAAGGTGTGAGACGTCCCAGTGGATCAATAAGAAGCGTCATGATTTGATCACGTTTTACACCAAGTTACTGCAGCTACAGGCTGGCGTTCTGCCGAATGGCTCTCAGCTATGGTGGGGTGGGGTGGAAATGGGTGCAGATGCAAACAGACAGGTCCCAGGTATCCGGTGGGCAGTGATGGGGCTGTGTGGAGCTGGGTCAGAGGAGACTCTTCCTAGGTCTCAACTTCTACTGCCAGGAAAGCCTTCCCACTGTCATCAGGGACTGAGGAATGGCGGGGAAGGGGACCAGTTGTCCAATTTTCATTTTATTCTTAAAAGGTGCCCCAGTGCTGAGAGGTGCTGTGTTTTGTGCAGGAAGAGCTCTGTGTTGGTGCATCTGTTGCACTATGGGGACATTCAGTACTGCAAAGCAGTGACGTGCCATTTCTAGTATTGCCTAATAAAGTGCTGCATTGTCTTCTCCCCCCCCCCCCCCCCCTTTAAAAAATGGCATCAAAATTGCACGTTTAGCGGAGAGTGAGCTTCCCTTAAAGCAGTCTGTAGCCATCAGTAATATTTATTTTCTCTATTTGTTTTAAGCCTGTGAAGACTGTGGTTTTCTCCATACTGTCCTGATGGAGCCCTGACCAGCAAGCGTGCAATGCCCCTAGCCCTAATGTGCCATTAATGATAGGTTAATGTACAGTATAATGTTTTTTGGACTATGGGTTCATTACACTTCTGAGTGCAAGGTCCTTCTGCAGAGCGCCCAAGGTCCCATTGCATTATATCATGCAATAAAAATACCCTTTTCATATCACACGCTAATAAACTGTATTTGAAATGCTGTCTAAGGGCACTACCATCGTCTTGATAGTCTGTGTCTGCAACAGTTGGGATCTTTTTATTATGGTTTTTGTTATGCTGAATGCAAAGTTTTAAATGAAATGCATAATTTGACCATGCTTCTTTGTAACAAATGGAGCACAGTCATTTAACTGCACAGTCTGGGAGGATTCCTGTAAAAAAATAACATTAAAAGGATGGCACTGTTGCAGCCAACAGCAATGCTGCTTGTTTCCTAACGTACCTTGCATAAGCATGAGGTCTTTTATTGTCATTTCTAATTTGCTAGGTGGTGTGGTTACATTTGGGTGTCATGTAGTCGTTAACATAAGACCTTGGTCCCTCTGATGGTGTCCCTCCTTCTTCCTCTGGGGTTTGTGTTAATGTCTGTCTTTGCAGCTCGTTCTACTGGTTCTCCTGCTGGCAGAATTGGAGCAGCGGTAGTGCTCCACCAGACCTTGTGAGCCATATGGCACGTGGCACCTTGATGACATGGCCGGCGCTGGCCTTGTCCATGCAAGATTGAAAGTCAGGGCTCAACTCTTCTTGCCATGGAGAAGAGAAGAGAAAGAGAGGGCAGGGCCCCAGGAACTCACTGCTGCTTTTGCAGCCACCAAAGCAGTAGAAGGTGCTGAGGTGGTGCCGTGGAGGCACCTGGCTGCGATCCTGGCAGTAAGCACAGTCCCTCCAGCCTGGCTGCTGCATCTCCCTGTGCAATCTGCTGCTCAGGCCACTGCCATCCCTTAGATCAAGGGGACGCGGGATGGTGTTCCCAGGTTTCCTCCCCTTATCCCCCATGTCCTCCTCCTGCAGTGGTGCAACTGTCCACGGTGGCTTGGGTGCCCCTGGACACTTCCTACCAGGGCAGTGCAGTGAGCAAGCACTGACCCCGGCTGCCCTCCCCAGTTCTCACTGCTCACAAAATATAAGGTGATGCTGATGTGGGTTAGATCTGGATGCACTGTCAAAAAAAGAGCATTATCATTGAGCACCATTTGGGATTAAGGTTCCTGTCTGTGTCCTCCCCCTCATGTCCTCTGCCCCAGGAAACTCCACACTGTCATTTTTGCAGATTTACAAGGAAATTGGTGACTGACCAGTATTTCATGTCGGGAATGTTCTTTGTCGCTGTCCTGGCTGAGATCAGTAGCTGCCTATTTCATGGATCCTTTAAACCAGTCTCACAATAAACATCTGCTTGTTTTGTGCCTGGAAAGTCCTCTGAAATCACAGAAGCATTGCTTAAGGGGTGTTATTTATTGTCTGCCTGTCCTTTGGCAGTGTTTAGGAGCCTCAGCGTTGGTCTAAACCTCCTTGGTGCTATCCAAACACAAGCATTTTATAGTCAGCAGCAGAGGAACCTATTTATGGGGTAGATTCTTGTGACGCTTTGATCTTCCTTGGACTTGTGTGTGAGAGGCAGCATAAACTATTATGTATTTATTAGACTAAATAGCCAAAAGGATTCCGGTAGCCCAGGTTTGAGGCTGGGGGTGATGCACAGGCCTTGTCCCAGGGGGGCTTTCGTCTCCCCTGGATGGTTCACCCTCACTCCTACCAGCGATGCCAGCCAGCAGACCTGGGGCAGAGCTGCTTCTGGGCATCTGGTGCTGGGAAAAGCCCCTGGGTCTGCAGGCCTGCCAAGAACGCGAGGTAGAGTCTGTTGCGATAAGCTCTGGGTGGGTTATTATCGGAAACAAAGATTTCTCAGGCCAGAGGAGAAGGCCATGAAAGCAAATTGCTGAATTTTAAGGATAGGTAAAATTACGGAACTTTTACCCTTGAATAATGGCGATTTAATTGACTGGGCTAAATGATTGATGGGTTGTGAGCAATGAGTTCGAATTACCAGGGCTGTGTGTTCAGGGGCCACTGCCCTTTTTAATTTCATGTCACATATTTAAATCATTTACATCACCCTCTGCCAGGCACTCCCCTTTGAAAGAGTTAACCTGTCTGGTGGGACACTGCAACTTGAGAAATGTACCCTTTATCAAGAGAACGAGATGAGACAAGTTCATTTAAAAAGCCTGGTTTGTCATTGTTTATCTAATTTTCGGAGTTGACACACAAAATTAGGCTGGCTGACACTCACTCTGGGGCTATCCCTGGCCCCGTCCTGCCTGACCTTTTCGGCTTCAAGCTGCTGCATGCTGGCCGGCAGCCGCTTCCCCTCGGCTGCGTCTCCTACCGAGCCAGACCCCTGGCCGGGGTAAGGCGGGCATGGCGAGTGGTTTGGTGGTGGTTTGTCTGTGTATTTTCTGCTGCTTGGGTCTGCTGGACGTACTGATGGCCAGATAATTTCAAGGCTGAGCATTTAAGAATTGGCAAGAAGGCGGTTACTGCTTTGTAACGAACGTGCGTAGAAGTCTTAAGCAAACATGAAGTGCATGGGGATCGGCTTTGTCCTAGGGACATCCCGCGATACCTCTGGGCTCCTCTCACGAGCATCTCTTTCCTTGGTGTCATGCTTCCCTCCCTGATTACGCCTGTCAGTGGTGCGGTGAGCTCTCGCACATTACCGAGACTCAAATGTTGGGTGAGCCATCACTGGTAGGGAATAAACAGTCTCCATTACAGTGATTTTACTACGGAAGGTTTAATGGAGTACTACGTTCAGCTCTGGAGCCCCCAACATAGGAAAGACATGGACCTGCTGGAGCGGGGCCAGAGGAGGCCCCGGAGATGCTGGGAGGGCTGGAGCCCCTCTGCTGGGAGGACAGGCTGGGAGAGTTGGGAGGGGGTTCAGCCTGGAGAAGAGAAGGCTCCGGGGAGACCTCAGAGCCCCTTCCAGTGCCTAAAGGGGCTCCAGGAGAGCTGGGGAGGGACTTTTTCCAAGGGCATGGAGTGATAGGACAAGGGGGAATGGCTTCAAACCACGGAAGAGGGGAGATTTAGATGAGATACTAGGAAGGAGTGTTTCCCTGTGCGGGCGGTGAGCCCCTGGCACAGGTTGCCCCGAGAAGCTGTGGCTGCCCCATCCCTGGAGGTGTTCAAGGCCAGGTTGGACGGGGCTGGGAGCAGCCTGAGCTGGGGGGAGGTGTCCCTGCCCAGGGCAGGGGAGTTGGAACGAGATGAGCTTCTAGGTCCCTTCCAACCCAAACCATTCCATGGTTCTATGAATATCAGACCCTTATTTTCCAATTCATGGTGGACATAGGTGTCAGTGCAGAAGAGCTGTGCTCTCTGCTGACGTTAGTGTGCAGTTGAAGCGGTAGAGCTGGGTACATCTCAGCACCCCGACACTGCAGCGGCCCAGGGACAGCTGAGTGCGGGGCTGAGGGGACATTGTTCTGGGCTGGAAGTAAGCTAATGTCTCCACGTCAAAAAAAGGAGGGATGGCTGCTGCAATATAGGTATGCACATCACACCAGGCAGAGGGTGTTGTCTCAGTGAGAAACTGGCCGCTGCAACAGAAAATGCATTTCAAGCTTTCACGCGTTTAACGTTCTTGAGCGTTACCTTGCCAAGCAACATAAATCTCTGTGGGAATATTTAAATACAGCAGGTAGTTTGTGTTTGTTTTAGAACATACTGCTCACTGTTGAAGCCAGGGCTGGGATTTTTACATATGGCTGAGATACTCAGTGACCAGAATTTATTAACAGTGTCCAAGCTGTTGTGACGTGGTTTGTGGTTTTTTTTTTCTGTCTTGAGATGACAGTTTATCCAGCCCCATCCTGCAGCCTGGGCATGCACTAGACCTGGAGGGTGCAGCTGCATTTCTCCTTTAGCACTTTTGATTTTTACCTGGGTTTTTTTTTTTCCCTTGTTCCTTCCTTCCTTCCCTTCCTGTCCCATCTCCCTGCCCCTTCTCTCCACTCTCCCTTCCAAAGAGATCTCCAGTTTAAAGCACAGGTTTTCAACGTGTGCATGTTTTGGAGTGTGGGAGTTAATGGTTGCCGTACTCTGGATGCCTGAGGGAGGGGGGAGGGGGGGACTAGATGCTGAATAGTGGCAAAATGCAGAGAACCTGTCAGGGTGACTTTGTGAAGAAGCTGTTAAGCGGAGAGGAGACTGCTGCTGGTGCAAACATGGCGGTTGGAGATTTCGGAGGAAATCTTAAATGTTTTCCCTCAGACGTTTTTGGATGCAGAGGCAACTACAAGTCCCTCTTACATACTTTGTGCTGTATTTTCCCTTCAAAAGTTGCTGTAAGCAGGCCCAGGGCAGGTGTGATAGACTCGTGCGTTGTCCACAATTCTGCATTGCTCTTTGATGTATTTTTTATCGCAATTGCAGGCGTGACTGCAGCAGGCAAGACGCTGCTGAGCGAGGTGTGGCCAGCGAGGTCAGGTATTAGAAGCAGCAAAGTGGTTTTGGCGTAGACTTCAGCACAGGCCATCCATGGACATTGTACATCCTTGGGCCACTTGTGACCTCCTTGCTCTCAGTGCCTGACCTGAACGTGCCATGGGCTGGCCACCAAGATTTGCAAAGGCAGGTCCCACGGACACTGTAATATTAGGTTTGTTGGAAATCTCTGCTCTCCCGTTCCCTATTTAAAACCAACCAACCAAAAAAAAAAAAAAAAAAAAACCAAAACAAAACAAAAAACACCACTGCATTCTGAAAACCAGCTTCCAGTAAAAACATGCCTTCAGCCTGAGAAATATCCTTACTAGAGCAGTATAGTCTAAAAACACGGGAAATCTAAAGAGTAGTTTCAAGTTAAACGTATTCCTAGGGAGAAAAGTGAGTGTGTAAAACCCCAGGCTTCGGTGGAATAACCTCACAAAACAAAGCAAACAGGGTGAACAGCATGGCTAGCTGACGTTTTCAACCTTGCGTAGCCCGCAATTTCCCTTTGCATGTTGTGAGTAGCTTAAATGCAAGGGTATACTGGGTGTGAGATGTCTTCCTCTGCGGGGAGTCTCTCCATCGTAAAGGAGATTCATGGGAGAAGCGGACTGGCTTTAATGGCTGTTTTTTAATTGCCCCGATGCATCTGCTCTTCCTTGTCTGTGGGCTCTTGATTGTTTTTCCCTGTTTCTCACTATTGTCCTTGACTGTTGTTTTGTTTAAGAGGCGAAACAAGCTACTTCTAGGCTATCTTGCTTATAATAAGCATTTACGTTACTCTCGCACCTTTTGCACCCAAAAATACTGAAGTGCTGGGCAAAACACTCTTGCGCTGATTCTCACAGCACTCTGGTGAGACACCGGAATCACTTATTCCCTTTTCAACCATGAGGCTGAGGGAGATTAAGCAGCTTTGTGAAGGTCATGTTGGAAAGTATGTGGCAGCTTGGGGATAAACTCCAGGACCTCTGGATTTCCGATCGTGCCCTCTCCTGAATTGTTTTCATAGGTAGGAACCAAGTAAAACCAGGAATATTTCAGATGGAATTTGTTTAGTAAAATGGTGAAACCCAAACATACGTGGAAAGTCTGGAGTAAGAGGTAAAAAAAAGAGAGTGCTCTCTGTCTTTAGTGTTGTTCCTGATATTAGACATTCAAGACCAAAGCTAAAGATTTTTAGTAGCCAGGTGTTGGAAGGAAAAAGACATTGTCCATATGCTCGGTGCTGCAAGCGTCTGTGTACTTAAGTGCATCATTTTAAGGTCATCCATCTCCTCTTGGTAGGATTGAACTGTCTGCTGCTGTCCTCAAAGCTCTCGAATGGACCCTGGTACCTCTGAACATGTTCTTCATCCTTGGTGGACCATTTTCCAAGCAATGTCTAAGTGTAAGCATACACGCGTCTGCCTGGATGGGAAATTCAGAGCGCTCTGACAAATTTAAAGTTGCTGTCTACAGCTAAGAATGGCTGAAAGGAAGCAATTTACTTTAAAAAATTGAATATTGGGGGATAACATCTATTTCTGTAGCAGTTACAAAGAGCAGACTCAGAAAGGTCGATTGCAACGGCAGGTAGCAGCTGCCCACAATTTCAAAGGCCTGGAGATAAAATTACGGGCTTGCAGCCTGAGCCTGGTGGGAAGCACTGGCAAATCTGAGAGGGGAAGGCAAGTTCTTTGAACTGACTTTGCTTCAGAAACCTGTCGTCACACGAGAGTCGCACCACGGCCTCCAGTTTGCAGGAGTGGGGTGATGTGGTATCCGCAGACTTTGGCATCTCAGCGGTTGTTTTCCATGGGATGTGCGCATCCACACGTGATGGATCCACACACTCCTTTCACACAAAAGGAGTTTTACGTAGAAAAACTCATGAGCTTTCTTCAGACTGTGACCATGCTGTTTCTGATGCAGCTTCACCCTAGTCACTGTCTTGTCTTTTAGATTCTGTAGACTTTTGGTGTTGGGTTTCCCCCCCCCCATTTCAAATTCGAGTTTTAGACTGAGCAGGCTGAAGCTTTCCTTGGGGGAAAAGCAGGGCAGCCGTTGGGTGAGAGCCTGCAGTGCGAACGTGAGGTGTTCCCAAAGGCTGTGTATTGTGTGCACGCGGTAAATAAAGAAATCCAAGAAGGAGTGGAGGCCACCGGCGTGAACAGGTCAGGCTGATTCTGGAGAGGAGACCCAGGAGTGCAGCTTCTCCCTACCCGGGCTGAAATACCGACTGATGCTGTGATAGACATTGCAGCGCAATGAATGAACGCTGGAGAGGAAACGTGTGGGGTATGACCCATTCCTAGTGCATCTTGCACACCCAGTCACCAGCATCGTGCGCTGCCTGTGGTGTAGTTTTTGCACTAGCAGATCATAACAGACCTTTCTACATCATGGGTTCTGCTCTCGCAGTTACGCCAGCAGCTCTTGAAATTATTCACATACTCGCTGATGAGCCGCAGTGAGGTTTGTTGGGCAGTGACTGGGATATGGCTGTTTAAATTAAATGATCTTCTTTCCACCAAGGTCTGGCTATGCTTGTGGTGTGGATCACAGATAAACCTGTGCAGTCCCTTCCACTCTGATGAATGCATGGGAAAAAGTTTCATTTAAGCAGTTCCAAAGTAAGATCTGTTTCATAGCTGAGAGGTTAAGCCACTAAATGTCCTGACTGGTGTAGCTGTGTCTCCTACCACCTCCCAGCTCTTTATTAGCCCACAGGCAATCTTACCTCTCTCTTCTTTCCTGCTTTTGGGATCTCTCCCTCACCTTTTTTTAACCATATCCTTGGCTCTTAATCCACCTGTTGTCTCAAGTCTGTGGGCTGTATCACTTTAACTCTCACCACTTTAGTTGTGGGAATTAGTCCTCTGAGATTAATGGAAATGAGAACTGGCTCCCAACAACTATTGATGAGTTCACCTTTATGTGTTTATTAACTCCGTCTTGCCTCCTGCTATGGTGTTCCTCCATCTTCATGGGGAAGGAGCCACATTTGCAGTTTTCCTCACCAGGAGAGTACAGCAGAAATTGCACTGTGAGAGGAAATAAAGACTAAGTAACATGCTAGCTCTGTGGGCTACAGGGACCTGTGGCTGCCCGTTTGGGGACCCTCCTGACACGGAGATTGCTCTGCGGTGGTTTCCTTCTGCGAGCTTTAAACACGAGGTGGCGGAACTTCTTGGCACCTCTGTTAATCCAGGCAGCAGAGCATCAGCGTTTTTCCTGCCTCTGGACCAGGACGCTTTTCAAGCTGAGACATTGGAAGCCAGAAAGCTGCTGAGGTAGATGGAGGAAATATTTGGGCTGACCTTTGCTCCGTGTGTGCAGGCTCAGGACGCGATGGCTCTTGCATTGCCCTTTCTTTGCGTTGTCCTTTCCTTGCGTTGCCGCTTCCTTGCATTACCTTTCCCAAAAGCCTGTGGAAGTGCAGCCAGCATCCCACAGACGTGTGCACGGAGAGGGAAAGCTGCTGTTCTGCCAGTTCCAGGGGCTGTGGCTGGCTGGGGCCCGTGCTGCAAAGAAACGCAGGCCCAGGGCTGTTAGGCAGCTTTCAGGGCACCTGAAGCCAGTGTGGTGAAATGAAACACTTGAGATCTTTGTAGATCTTCATGGCATAATCTGTGTGTCATGTTCTCCTGGTGGTGGGCCTCTTGTTCAACTAACTCACTCCACTGCAGTATTCCTTCCGTCTTTCCTCTACAAGGTTATCTGGGAAAGCAACTGGGCTGGTCCCAGTAAGATCTGAAGAAAGGCTCTCCACATCTCAAACTTCTCCCTGAGAAGTTCTAGCTGAGATTCCAGCCATCCCAAAGAGCTGAAGCAACAGCATCTCACGCTCCCTCCATAATTCTTGTAGATAATGGCATATTTTATTCCTGTGCCTCCTGTGTTTGCTGGCCCTGGCCCCGCAGAGTGTTTTATTACTCCGAGCTGATGCTGCGAGGATTTATTGTGCTCTATTTAGCCCGGTGCTGCTTCATTGTTCCACTCGGTGCCATCCTAACCCAGCCGACAACCGGGCTTCGAGGCCCCACGTCAAACCCATGCTCGCTCTCCGTGAGCTGATTGCCATCGTTCAGCGCTGCGGCTGGCGTCGGCCTGTGCGCGCCGATAATTCCCACATGTACGTCACCCTCCCCAGAGGCTCCCCGGCAGATCCACTCTGACTCCTTTCAGGCATTGTTTGCAAGAGCTATGAAGTTTAGTGTTGCAAAAACTGAGCTGCTTTTGAGTGATTTGGAGTAGAGGTTTTCATCATCCGTGATGGTTTCTCCTGGCAATTGCTTTCTTTCAGTCATTTATGTAATTGCGGTACTCAGTTTCCTGTGGATTTTTATACTTCATTTGAGATTCATCTGAAGATGGCATGTTCCCATCTCTAGGAATGTGGCCAGATTGAGACATGAGCTGCCTAAGCTGGCTGCCGAAATTGCAGGCCATATTTTTGTTTCATCCTGAGATGCTGTTCTGATTTTCCGAGGTGTCTAAGACACAGTCTTCCAGTGCCTGCAGTAGCCGTGTAATTCGTGACCGAGAATATTTTATAGTTATCTCTCCTTCCACCATACTTAATTCCCAGGGTAGCATCTCGTGAAGACCCGTTTCAGTTACAATTAGGTGATATTTTCATTTCTCTTTCAACTGATCCCTCCAAATGACAGGTACTAGCATGTATGTGCGTCAGCAAATGCCTCTCCGTATGGATGCTGTGAGTGCTGCGGAGCCTGGCACCTGCTCCCGCTGCACCTACAGGCACGGAGCTCAGTGACCAAGTAACAAAAGGAATTTAACGCTTGCAGGGATGTTGGGATTTTCCTGGGTAATTTGAAGAACTGTGCCTTTAAGGGATTCCTGTACACAGGGTAAGACATAAGGTTTCCTCTGATAAAAGTCAAGGACACGAATGTAAGTGAGTGTGGCACTGGTACAGCTGCGTGTTTTCATGTGCCCGGTGGCACCGTTCCGTCTCTGCCCCACAAACGAAGGCGTTCAGGTTGGGAACACAGTCTGCCCTTCCGCTTTCCTTTCGGCAAAGGAGAGTATTAGGTTAATATGCGTGAAAGAGGTGCACAAGGGGGCTATTAAAGAGAGAAACTTTAAAATTAAGACATCACAGACCTTTGCAAGCAGACTAGTAGATTAGTGGGTTTGTCATGATATTGTTTTACCAAAACATCATTTAGAAGGTATTTAAAAGACGGGCAGGCGTGGTGCTGAGGGACGTGGTTTAGTGGTGGGTTTGGCAGTGTTAGGCTGATGGTTGGACTTGATGATCTTAAAGGTCCCTTCCAACCCAGACAATTCTGTGATGCTGTAAGTTGAACAGCCTGGAGGGCCACCCAAGACAGGAGCTGGTTCAGAACACAGTAAGCTAATCAAACATTAAAAAAAAACAAAAATAAAAATCAGTGTTTTCAAGGAGTGTGAGGCTGAGGCCTCGGTAAAGAGCCTGGGTTCCCCCAGCCCTCCCTTGTACATGAGTAATACAGATCCAAGAGAAAGTGCACTGGTTTGAATCACGGGTTTATTGCATTTCTATGGCTGTAACCACAGGATGTTCCAATGTATTTTTTCCACAAAAAAAAAAACAAAAAAAAAACACCCAAAAAAACCTTTTTGGGTTTTAACTGCAAGGGTTGTGTTTGTCTTGGCTAACTCTGCCTGTCCCGCTTTCCAGGGCCACCCGTTCATCATGCAGTACAACGACGGGAATGCAGAAGTCGTGTCCATGTGGGTGTGCAGGATGCTTGAGGAACGGCGATCCACCCAAGGACCACAGTGAGCTGGACAGGCTCACAGCAACGCGCAAGACGGCAGCTCATCCTGGACCAGCAGCACCAGCCCCGCGCTTCGGACTCTCAGTCTCTCTAGATCATATTTTACTAAAAATATTTTCTAGAAGCATCAACAGAATCTTTCAGGATATTTGTTGCTGCCTTTCCCTCACCACCACATTAAGGAATTTTCTTCCCGCACTTAGTTTGTTGCTGAGCAATTTAATGTCCTCAGATTATCTTCAGTTAAACTGTACACAGCCTTAAAGCAAGTATTTTATATCTATATTTTTTTGTTATTGAATGTATTGTATATTTCCTGGCTCCAGAGTATTTTTTAACTGTTAAGTCTTTTGCTATTGTATGAATGACACACTGAGTGTTCAGAGGATTTGGTAGGGAGTTGTTGGCTGTCTTTGAGTGCAGACAAAATGCTCGTTTTAAATGTAAAACAAAAGCAAACAAACCAAAAAAGAAGTGTCTTGGACTTGCCCATCCTGTGAGGAGGTGAGGGATTGCTTTTAGAATCATAGAATGGTTTAGGTTGGAAGGGACCTTGAAGATCATCTCGCTCCAAGCCCCGTCCAACCTGGCCTTGAACACCTCCAGGGATGGGGCAGCCACAGCTTCCAGAGTAAAAGCACAGCAGGTGGATGAGCATCACGCTATGAAATGAGGGGCAGAGCCTCATGAGTGGGCGCCCGCTGCTGTGGCTCGGGTTTGCTGGGAGCGCCAAGCAGGGAAGACGAGGCAACGCGCTGGGATGTGCGCGGAGCACCCGCGCTCAGGCGCTGCAGGCTGAGCCATAAACGCAGAAAGGTTTCGCTGGGGTGGAAAGAGGTGAGGTGAAAGAGAACAGCGCTCCCCTAAACAGGGAGGAGGGGTGCCGCTGGGCGAGCACCAGCCAGCACTGTGCTGTACCACTGCCCTCGTGCCCAGAGAACGGGCTGCAGGATTTTACTTATTATCGCAGCGGTTCGTGGCTTGCTTGGAAGCATCTTGCCTTTCTCAGCTCGACCTTGATCACTTATTTTCTTACGTCGGAGTTGCTGCACGACGGGTGCAGCTGGGTCAAGCAAAGGCTCCCAGGTTTGCTGTTACCGTAAAGGAAAGAAGAAGGATTGTAATGTCTCTGCTGTGTATTTGTTGCTCCTGCAAGTTCTGTGTATGTTTCCACAACAGACTGACACAGATTTAATCAGTCCTTGTGTTAAGATGCTTATTAAAAAGAAACACAGAAGAGGGGAGGACCGTGAAAGGCAGAGTTGGTGTGTGTGACTTGGGTGTGGAGGAGGTTAGGGCTTTTGTTTGCTTGTTTTTGCATTAGAAATAAACTTTTGCTAAAAAAAAAAAAAAAAAAAAGATCAGGTAGTTTGTTATATACTGGCAGCTTAAAAAACCCAAACACAACAATGTGGTGAAAAATTCCTCCTGAACCACTGCAAATCCTAAGTGTTACTCTGGAAGCAGCCTGGAAAGGACTTTGTTTCCTTCCTTGGAGGGATCGTTTGTCTTCTTTTGAAGTATAGAGGTTGCAGGCATGAACTTATAGACTAAAGTTTGTCTTAATTGCTCTGATGTCACAACCTCCCTGGCAGATAACAGTACAATGAATGAGTCAACAGACCCCGTACCTTCAGGTCCTTTTTCTAAAGTGAGACAAATTTCTTCCCTGTGAGCCAACCAGACTATAGGCAGCTCTTCCATTTATTTATCTCTAACAGTTTGCATTAGCTTTCTCTGGATAAAAAGTCACTCCCTCGGATTTAGTTAAAAAGTCGGTAAAACCAAGGCTTTTCCTCTCGCTTTCCCTGGCAGGGAGGTCGGGAGGGGAAGACGTCACCCTGAAAATCTGTGCGGGATGCCAGCTGATGGAAACGTGAAAAATCTCCTGGCTAACGGGCTGACAGTGTTATAATTCACTGGCATACGTATTAACCTTGCTGTCTTCATCAGTATACTTAATCAATCCAGCAATCATGGGGGAGGTTTGGGGCCTCTCTCATCTTTCCTTCCCCAAGTCCTTGAATTCGGTGCAGCCAGGGGACGGGAGGAGGATGAGAGGTTGGGGGTCTGCTCAGCGGCACTGCTTCTGCCCCGTTTTGCTCCCAGCACCGGGTTAATGTCGTTTTGGGGGGAATTAGGGCTGGATGGGAGAGTGGAATGGACAGGTTGGGGAAAACCCAGCACGGCCAGCCTTGCTGCCACCCCGAGCGCTGAGCAGCAGCGAGGTCGGAGCCTCCCTGACCTGCCACCGCCCGTCTTGGACGTGGTATCTCCGGATGGTGTGTCCCCATGGCAGGCCTGCACCCCACAGCCCAGTCTGCATTGCTGCATGGGGGGTACTGGGAGCCCCCGGCACAGCCTCTCGCTTGCCCCTTCCCACCCACATCCCAGCCCCTCTTTGCACGCGTGTGTGCAAATCCCTGGTGCCCTCAGAGCCCAATTCAAGCAATTCTCTCCATCACCCATCAGCACCAAGGGGCGAAAGTAAGCAGAAGGGGCGGGGGGCAGGGGGGGTTGAGCAATAAAATTGGGGCAGGATCTGGGCAGCTTCAGCTCTGCTGGGTGCCCCCACCCACGGCAAGCAGCTCCCCAGCAGGTTCGCACCCATCCCAGGCTCCTCGTCCTGCACGAGTGTGTGCCGACCCCATGTCTGTGCCACACGGGGCAGCGGGAGCCGGGGTGAGCCTGGTGTGGGGCACCCCGATGCGACACAGGGTGTCCATCCGTCCTCCAAACCCGGCTGAAGGGGCCCCGGGGGTGCAGCCCTGTGAGCGGCATGACAACGCGGGGGCTGCAGTGCTGCATTTGAGCTCAGGAAATCCTGCCTCGGCGCGGGGCCGTGTGTGCGCAGAGGTGACTTTGAGCTCTCCGAGACACGTGAAACGTGCCGCTGCCAGCCCAGCCCTGGGCTCTGCCGCCAGCCTCGCGTGTAACGTCATCCCGGCCCCGAAACGCGCTCCCCGGGTTGGGAAATGAAGAGGCAGGGAGATTTTCCCAGCTGCCAGGCAGGGCTGGAAGCGCTGGGTGCTGCGGAGGGGCCGGGCAGTGCTGCTCTCTCCACGCCGCACTGGAGCCGGGGCTGCCTGGGGGACGTTGTCCCTCTCCCCTCCTTCCTGCTGCAACTTTTTGGAGTCTGAATTGAGGATTTTCTTGGCTGAAGAGCTTGCAGGAAATGCAGTGATATTATACCCTCCAGCTGAGTCCTGCTCAGAAGACAGCGTGGGGTGGTTCATAACAAACACATTAATTCAGCAGCGGATGCTGTAGATGTGCCGAGTGACACACACCCCCCATTCCCCCAATCCCACTCATCCCACCAGTTCATTTAGGGACTCCACCTGCAGCCCCCCACACCAGTCTCACCGCTCTGTCTCCTCTCCCTGTAACCGCAGTCGCAGTGGTACCCACAGACCCAAACTCCGATGGGAGTGTGTGTGCAGGAGCTCACAGGCCCTTGGAAAAACTGTGTATGTCCCATCTGTGCCAAAACTTCCAATAATTTCATTTTTTTCCTCTGCCTGTGATCCTTGCCAGGCAAAGCCCATCCTGTGAGATGAGCCTGGGGTAGTTTGCCCTTAAACGCAGCACAGAATTAGAAAATATTTTGTTTCTTGTATCCCCTGGCCAAATACATCCTGCTGTCAGCTTTCCAAAGGCAAAGTGTCAGGCTTTGTTTCCCAAATAACAGCCTGAAAAGCTGTGTGTGTGTGTGCGCCTGTGTGTGTCTGTCCACACGCGTACATCTGGCAAAGAAACCAGAACCAGGGAGTTGCAGCGGGCTGTGGCTTCGAGGGCTGCGAGGGGTCCCCGACCCGTCCCTCTCCCTGGGCTGAACATCTGTCGAGCAGAGACGGCAGCGGCCAGCGACGGGCCGACGTTGATAACTGAGCAATCACTGGGAACAGGAGCTCCGTTTGATCCCTTTGACATGTGAGAGCATAAACAAACCACAGGACTGAATCTGGGAGCGGCGTATGTGTTTTCCTGCCTTGCGGAGCTTTGTGGTCCTGCAGGGGAAGTTTACCTCGAGGCACCAACGGCAAAGAGGGATGGACTGCGGGGACCCTCCGCCTCTGTGTGGGTGACATCTGGAGCAAAACCTGGGAATCTGGGTCTTTGCTGGAAAAAAAAATAATCCCTAGTCCTGCAGGGAGCAAAATCCACTGGGATCCCACAGCAGAGACCACTGTTTGGTGACAGAGGGACTTTGGCTGTGGGTGGGAAGGGGACGATGCCACCAGGGAAGGCACGTGGCTCACTCGGCTTTCTGGCTCCGACTGTGTCACCTCTGCCCAGTGCCACCTCCAGGCAGGGCAGCCCGGGGGTGCCACCAGCATCCAGCCCCACAGGAGATGCATGTGGGACCCCCCCCAGGGAGCCTGCAGCCTCAGCTGGCGAGGAAGAGGAGGGAGGAGACAGGTCAGGGGGCTGCAAGAGCTGAGATGCCCCAAGCTGGGGTTCTGCTGTTGGGGGCTCCCCAGGGCAGAGACCAGAGCCATCAGCGGCTGCTCTGCCGCTCCCCGCAGCGCAGGGGCCCGGGACACGCAGAAGCACCCTCAGCCTCTTTGGGCAGTGAACGGGAGCAGCAAATCCTCTGCCTTCACGAGGGTTTGAAGCAGGAGGCCCCCGCGCTGCTCCCTGCGAAGGACTCCAAAGCTGCGCATCCTCCTGGGCACAAAGCATCTTTGTGCAGAAGCTCTGCCTCCCGCACCCATTAAGACACGCAACCGGCAGAGATAAACACGTAAGAGACCAAACAACACCCCCAACAGACCCGTCCCCACTCAGCTGCCAGGAGCTGGAACATGTGCCCACGGGGCAGAGTTAAACACATCACAGGTGACCCCAGTTCTGTGAGGGCTGCAGAAGAACCAGCTCTGGCCTCAGCTTCTCTGCAGGGTGCTCAGGAGACCTTCTTCAGCCGTGTGAGGTGATTTGTGGGTGACTCCTGCCCCACGCAGCCCAGTCCCTGCCCCACTGCTGTCCTACGCCTTCCCTCTGCCCCGCGAAGACCTGGGCAGGAACCAGCCCCAGCCCCAAATGCCAGACCTTGGTGGCCACGATGTCCCTGTGGTGGCAGCCAAGCCCTGGGCAGCTGAGGGGCTCTCTGGCAGGGAGAGGGAGCCAGGGCTCATTGCATGATGGTGAGGTCCCGAGATATAGCAGTTATTTTAGGATAACCCGTCTTCAACCTTCCCTGGGGGACCCTTCAGGCCTGGGAGGGGGGCTCACAGTCACCGTGGGGCACAAATCTGGAGGGATGGGGGGACCGTCCCCTGAACTTGCTGGCCTCATCCTGCTCTCCCAGCTCAGCAGTACTGCACCACCGGGCTGCCCGGCCCGGGCTGGGAAAGCCTAATAGAGAAAAAAAAAATTTAAAATAACCCTAACTATATTAAAGTATTTTGATCACATATTGAATAAAAATGGGGTTGTGCTTAAAGAAAAGCAAAGCTGAGAGGTCTGTGCCTTTCCCTGCGGGCAGCTGCCACCGGAGCGCTGCGGTGCGGCTGCTGAGGAGCTGCGCTGACCCGGGGCTGCTTTACCTTCAGTACAGAGTATGGCCATAAACTACAACTGTGCACTAAGGACAGGATTTATAGATTGAGCCTTACCGGCTACTGGAGCGGCTGCTGCTTCGCCGGTACCCCACTGCGGCTGCTCTCGCTGCCGAGTCCTGCAGTGAAAGTTCAAGGTTTATAAGTAGCCGGTCAGCCTGGGAGATGTTTAATGGCAAATGGATGTCTGGGGTTTTTACAGGCAGGAGGGGGAAAACTTCTCTGCAGCCCAGACAGAGCTGCCGGCCAGGCCCTGGAGGGCCGCGGTGCCCGGCTGTCCCCGGCACGGCATGGCCTGGCAGGGCCAAGGCAGAGTTAATCGCTGCCCTCGGCTCATCCTGCTCCATCTCCGGGAAGGTGCTGGTTTAACCTAATCAATAAAGTCGTGTCTATCGATTAAGTACGTTGCGTTCCTCTGCGGATGCTCCAGCCGAGGGAAATTAGGCAGATTTAAAACCAGTAGGGACGGCACGGGGAGGGCTGGGGTGGCCAGAAAGGTGGGGAGCAGCACTGCCATCGGGGGGAGCTAGGGGGTCAGGGGACATGGGACAAGGAGGTGACAGCAGCTGGGGGGGGGGAGGTTGGACAGCGGGGGACCTGAGGCACATCAAAGGGCGAGTGTTGGGGGGACCAAGTGTGCACTGGGGAGGGGGGCACAGGGGGATTGGTGGAGTGCACAGAAAGGGGGGGGACATGGTGGGAGAGCCGGGGTGGACAGAGGGGGGGCACACGGTGGGAGAGCCGGGGGGCACAGCGGGAGCGAATCGGAGTGGGGGGCAGGCATGCACAGCCAGGGCACTGGGGAGGGGCGCACTGGGGGGGAGCAGGAGCCCCGGGGGGGGGGCCCGATCCTCGACCCCCCCCACACCTCCCCCCGCCGCCCGTCCGCGGGTGCTGAGCACGGCGGGGCAGGCGGAGTGTGCCCGGCCTGCAGAGAGCCGCCGCCCGCTCCCTTTGTCAATGTCCAGTAATTAAAATGTCACCGTTTAATTTTCAGGCCTCTCGGAGCAATCTTTTCCTAATAAAGAGTCTAATCGAAACGCTCCTTCCCCCTCCCTCGCCCCCCCCCGCCCCCGCCTCCGCGGGAAGGGCCGCGGAAGAGGCTGTAAAGGCGCAGAGCCGCTGCGGATCGATAGAGAGAAGCCCGGATTGATCGGCCTCTAAAATTAAATTTATTGGGGTCATGGTTTTATATGGTGCTGATACAACTGTTAAATGGGGAACATTCATTTCCAATAGGAGGCGTTTATTAAACTTCCACTGAATTAGACCGCCGTGATTTATGTGGCAATCTCGGCACAGCCCTCCAGGAGAGAGGGGCCTTTCGCCGCCGTCCCCGCGTGATTATTTATTTATACACCCGTGACACGGCTTCCTAAGTTTTAACCTAAATTATCCGCCGGCCTCGCCCGCCAGCGGCACCGGCCCGGCCGGGGCTGGGGGCAGCGGGGAGAGGGGGGGTCCCGTCGGGGCGCAGCGCCCTGTCCGCCGCCCTCCCCGGCGGCCGCGGCCCCTCCGCGCCCCCTTCCGCGGCCGCGCAGCCCGACCCGCTCGGCGGCCCCCGGGGGGGGCGCCCGGGGCGGCGGCGGAACCCGCAAACGTCCCGGCTCTCGCGTGCGGCGATCGTTGAGCGTTAATTAGAAATTCATTACAATTAAAAGCCGCGCGCACACGCCTTAATTACATCTGATTTTTAATTCCGAATCCGTGTTTACACAGTAAGCGAGACGTACCTCCTGATTATCCCCAATACTCTTTATACTGTACTAATTATGTAAATTAAACCTAATTAACTGACAAAAACTGCAGTCAATTCAACTGTTAAAAGATACGGCGGCTGCGAGGAGCGGGGCGCCGGCGGGGAGAGCGGCCGGAGCGGCGGGGCCGGAGCGGCGGGGCCGGAGCGGGTCCCCACCGCGGGGCTCGGCGCTGCCGTCGGGGCGAGCCGCGGGCCGGCTCCGCCGCTCCGGGCTGCGGAGGAGCTCTGCGGGCAGCGGGGCAGCCGCACGGCCCGGAGAAGGGGGGGCCGGGGCAGAGCCGCATCCTCCCCGAGCCCCCCCCCGCCATCCCACGACGGGCCGCCGCAGGAGCAGCCCCGGGGGGGGGTACCGGCTCGGTCCGCGCCACCGCCCGCTCCCGGTGCCTCGCAGCCCGGCGTGGCCTCGCAAACGGTTCCGCGGCCGCTGCGGGTATTTTACGCCGTGGGATCAGCCGAAACCCGGCGGTGAGACGGGCAGCGGGGCTCGGCCCCCGGGCGGGCGCGTCTCACCGCGCTCCTGCGTCCGCTTAGCTGGAGGATGGGGGGGCTGGGGGGGGAGATAAATAATTAAAAGGCGAGGAATAATTACCGGCTCGGGTTGCGATCTTTGCGGGAAGGCCGCGCCGCAAGGCCCGGCCAGCGGCACCCGGTCCGCCTCCCCCCACGACGGGACGTCCCGGGGGGAGCCTCGGCCGCTTTCCCGCCTGGACCGGGGCCGGTTCAACGGCGGCGGCCCGGGGAGCGCGGAGGAGATGGGTGGCTCCGCACCTGCGTTTCGCTCCGCGCCGGCTCCGCCGCATCCTCCCGGCGCCGCTGGTGATGGCGGGGAAAGGGGGGGGGGGGGGGATATACAAAAGTGATAGCTGGGGGCGATCCGCGCCGTTATTAACTTCTGTTTGATCAGTGTAATTGCGCCGATCGCGGCCGGACGCGATGATTAATTACAGTTTAATTAACGCGGCCGTGACGAGCGCTGCATGCGGGAACCCAACCAGGGCAAGGACGCGGCTATGAGCCCCCGCCACGCCGGTAGGACCGGCGGTCACTGGAGCGGGGGGGAGGACCCCCGCGTTCCGGTAGCCGCCGGTCCTGCCGGCGTGGAGCGGGCCCCCGTGGGGAACGAAAAAACACGGGCGCCCCCCCCCCCGCCCTCGCTTCCCGGCGATTTCGTTGCAGCCCCGATGTCTCTCACCCCCACACCCCCGGTGCCGCTCCCGCACCCGCGCCCCGCCGGCGGAACGCGCATCCCGGTGAGGTGCGGATAGTGCGCGGTAGCAGCGCATCCCCGATTTCGATGGGGCCCATCCGCCACCCCCTCCGGGCTCCTCTTTTCGTTGCCGCCCTCTCCCCACGCAAACTTTCAACGAGCATCGCTCCCCCCCGGGGGATGCCCACCCCGCGGGAGGTGGGGGGGGTGGGGGGGAGGCCGCGGAGAGGCGCGGAGCGGCGCGGAGCCCCGCGCAGGTGCGGCCCGCGGCTGATCCCCGCTCTTACCTCGGGCAGCCCGGGCGGGTCCCCGCTCGGTGGCGGCCCCCCACGCCCCCCCCCCCTCTTTTCCATCCCTCCCTCCCCGTTCCGCCGTGCCTTAAAGCCGCGCCGTGATTGACTGGAGCGCATCGGTGATTGACGGCCGCGGGGTCCCGGAGGCAGTTAATGTAAATATGCTGGTGCTAAGTGGGTGTGTCTTCCCGTTATTTTAGCTGTCACCGGATCAATGTGCAGCGTCTCCAAGTACGGATCCGGATCCTCCCTCGGTGGCGCGGCTGGTCACTCGCTCTTGTTGCATCTCGCCCGGGCGGACGCGGCGGCGGCGGCGGCGGGGCGGGCGGCGGCCCCGAGGCGTCGGTGAAGGGCGCTCCGCTGCCCGCCCGCCCCGCTCCCCCGGCGGCTGCCCGCGGGAAAGGGCTCGGTGGGGACGGGCCCCCCCCCCGTCCCCCCTCCCCGCCTCCCCCGGCTGATGGCGGCCCCGGCGGCGGGCTGCGGCCCCTAACCCCGAGGAGAGCCTGCACGTCCAGCCGGGCTCCGCGGAGCGGTAAGCGGGAACGGGCGGCGGATGGAGGGGATGGGGGGAGAGGGGGGGAAAGGAAACGGGGCGCGTTTTCGGGAGGCGCTCCCCGTTATTTCGTGTAATTACCACGGAAGCGGCTTACCGCCGTGAGCCCTCCCCGCTAAGCCAATTTGCCCGGCTCGCCGCTGCCCTTCTGCTGCTACGTGCTGCGGGTCCTGCCCGCCCCGGCCCCTAATCCGCCCGCTCCTAATCGCCTACCGGAGACACGACAAAGGGGCTCCCGGCCAGCCGCGCCCGCCGCCCCGCTCCGCCCGCCGCCGGGCACCCAGCGGCAAGTTTCGGCCCGCCCGGCCCGGCCCGGGGCTCGGCCCCCTCTCCCCGGTTCCGCTGCCGCGGGACGCGCCGGTCGCATCCTCCGGCGCGTTTCGTTGGAGCCCGCCCGGGGCTCGCCGCAACGGGCGGCCGGGCACGGCTCGGCGAGCCGGCACAAAGGGAAGGGACGCGGCACCCCGCAGGGACCCGGGGCGGGGGGTGGGGTGGGGGTGGGTGATACCCCTCTCCCCCGGGACGCCCTTGCCCCGGGCGCCCGTTGCCGCCGCCTCCCGGGGCCGCGGGGCCGCGCCCGGTGGCGGATGCTGCGGGGCTCGGTACCGGCGGCCGCGGCGCGGGGGATGCGCTACGGCTCCGGCAGAGCTCTCCGGCCGACCTGCCCGCGGCGGGGAGGGTCCTGCGGCAGCGCCCGGTGCGGGGGGGGCTCCGGGCCGGGGCCGGCAGCGCCGAGCGGGACCGGCCGGGGCTCCGGGAGCGGCGGGCCGGGCGCGGCGGCGGCGGCGGCGGTCGGCAGCGGCGGGGCCCCGGGAGCGCTTCTAACCCGCGCCCTTCTCCGATTTTGTTTTGCAGGGGCGTTTTGGGGGGGAATGGAGGCGATCGCCAGTCAGATGGGAAATGGGAGAGATGCAAGCTCCTCCCCAAATTCAAAGCAAGAGCTGCAGCCGTACCAGGGCTCCAATACCCTCAAGCCCAACCAAGTGGGTGAGACCTCTCTGTACGGCGTGCCCATCGTGTCCCTGGTCATCGACGGGCAGGAGCGGCTGTGCCTGGCGCAGATCTCCAACACGCTGCTCAAGAACTACAGCTACAATGAGATCCACAACCGGCGGGTGGCCCTGGGCATCACCTGCGTGCAGTGCACGCCGGTGCAGCTGGAGATCCTGCGGCGGGCCGGGGCCATGCCCATCTCCTCCCGCCGCTGCGGCATGATCACCAAGCGGGAGGCGGAGCGGCTCTGCAAGTCCTTCCTGGGCGAGCACAAGCCGCCCAAGCTGCCCGAGAACTTCGCCTTCGACGTGGTGCACGAGTGCGCCTGGGGCTCCCGGGGCAGCTTCATCCCGGCCCGCTACAACAGCTCCCGCGCCAAGTGCATCAAGTGCAGCTACTGCAGCATGTACTTCTCCCCCAACAAGTTCATCTTCCACTCCCACCGCACCCCGGACTCCAAGTACACCCAGCCCGACGCCGCCAACTTCAACTCCTGGCGCCGCCACCTCAAGCTCAGCGACAAGACGGCCACGGAGGAGCTGTCGCACGCCTGGGAGGATGTCAAGGCCATGTTCAACGGCGGCACCCGCAAGCGGACCTTCTCCCTCCAAGGGGCGGCCGCCGGCGGGCCCGGCGCCGGTTCCCCGGCCGCCAAGGCCGCCTTGCACCCGCCGCCGCCCGCCGGCCCCGAGCTGGCCCCGGCGCACAAGAGCCTGCGCTGCAGCGGGCAGGAGCCGGCGGGCGACCGCGGGGCGCTGGGGCTACCGGCGGCGCACGGCGGGGCGGCGGGGGCGCACGGCGGGGCGGGCGCGGTGCGCAGCTACCCGGTGATCCCGGTGCCCAGCAAGGGCTTCGGCATGCTGCAGAAGCTGCCGCCGCCGCTCTTCCCCCACCCCTACGGCTTCCCCGCCGCCGCTTTCGGACTCTGCCCCAAAAAGCAGGAGGACGCGCTGGGCGGCGCGGGGGGCGGCGAGGCGGGCAAGGGGGGCGCGCTGCCCCCCGGCATGTTCTGGGGACCCCCGCACCCCCACCCGCACCAACCGGCCCAGCCGCCCCACCAGCCCGGAGCCGCCAAGGACACCGGCGTCTACCCCTCCTTCCCCGTCTTCTGGCCGGCCGCCGGCAGCCTGCCCGTGCCGCCCTACCCGGCGCAGAGCCAGGCCAAGGCGGCGGCCACCGCCGTGGTGGTGGCGGCGGCGGCGGCTGCGGCGGCGGCGGCGGCCGAACCGCCGGGGTTGGCGGGCCGGCACGGCGAGCTGGAGGGCTCGGAGCCGTCGGGCAGCGGGAGGAGCAGCGCTACCCCCCAGGAGGGCGCCGGGGCGGAGGGAGAGCGCTGCCCCAGCGCGCTGTCGAGGGCGGCGGGCGAGGAGGAGCGCTCCGGGGACGAGGCGCTGCTCCCCCCGCTGCCCCTGCCCAGGAAGGGCAGCTACCTCTCCGCCTTCCGCCCGGTGGTGAAGGACGCCGAGAGCATCGCCAAGCTCTACGGCACCCGGGAGGCGTACGGCGGCGCGGGCCCCCGCGGCCCCGGGTACCTCTCCCCGGACTTCCTCAGCGAGGGCAGCTCCAGCTACCGCTCGCTCTCCCCCGGGGGGGACACGGCCGAGGAGCCCGAGGTGGACGTGGAGTCCAACCGCTTCCCGGAGGACGAAGAGGAAGACGCCGCCGCCGCCGCCGCCCCCTCGGACGGACGGGAGCCGCCGCCGCCCCGGCTGCTGGCCGGTACCGAGGAGCCGCCGCCGCCCACCGGGGCCGACGGGCCCGAGGAGAAGGCGGGCGAACCGGCGGCGGAGGAGGGCGGCCAGCCGCCCGACGGCAGCCCCGAGCGGAGCAGCAGCAGGGGCGCCTACGAGGTGCGGGGCCGGGGGGGACGGAGGGCCCGGGGGGGGGGGGGGGAGGGCTCTGCCCTCGGGGGTCCCCGGGGTCCCCGCCGCCGCCCTGACTCCCTCTTTTGTAGGTGTACGCGCCGGACAGGGGGGAGCACCTGCAGCCGCTGAAGACCGCCGCCTCCCTGGGAGCCCCGGCCGCATACCTGTGCGCCCCCGAGGCGAAGGGTAACTCGGGCCGGGGGGGCCGGGGGGGCGGGAGGCCGGTGCGGATGGAGGGCGCGGACCCGAGCGCCGGCCCCGCCGGCTGCTCAGCCCCGGGCTGGCAACCGGACCGCCGCTTTCGTTTGGGGGGATTTAGGGAGACAAGCGAGTGCAAACGGTTTGCGGATGGGGGACGGGGCCAGGCCCCTCCCGGGCCCGGGGATGCCGCCGTCGGACGGGGCCGGGCTGGCGGGGCCGCATACGGCACGGCGGGGCAAAGCTCCTGCCAGCAAGCTACTTTCCAATAGCAAAGCGATTAGGATGTCCGCTAAGAAGGTTTTAACGAGGGCTTTGTCCGTAATTATGTAATTAAGGATATATCAGGACCATACTTTCATTGCTTATGGTTGAAAATCGGTTTATTAACTTTAAGAGCAAGATAAAGAAGACAATCACTCCGCGGCAGAGGATTTAGAGGCCAGAAAATCCTATCAGGACCAAAGGAATGTCTCGCATCCCAGCCCTGTAAATACCGACAGAGGTAAGCGCCGGCCCGCGCTCTGCCGCGGCCGCTCCGCGGGGCGATGCGCGACCCCTCCGCGGGGCGATGCGCGGTCGGCGGAGCCCCCCGCGACGGGGCTGACGGCGTTCTGCCTCCCCCGGCTCCCCCAGGAGAGGACGGCCTCGGCATGGATGTCGCCGGGACGCAGCTGGTGGAAAAGGACATCGAAAATTTGGCCCGAGGTGAGGCGGGGGCGCGTCCCGCGGCGGGGCGGGGGGCGGCGGGAAGGTGGGGGGGGGGGGGGGGGCTGTGGGGACCCCCCCGGCCTGTCCCCACGGCTCGAGGTATTTGTGTTTTTCTGCAGGAGTGATTAACTCCTGTGATTAATGTAACGTAATGCGATTAGCACCGCGCTGAGCCGCCTCCATATGGAAAAGCGCGGGGTCCCCTCAACCCCGCCATGTATTTTTAAACAGACGAGTTGCAAAAACTGGTCCTGGAGCAAATGGAGCTGAGGAAAAAGCTGGAGAGGGACTTCCAGAGCCTGAAAGGTACCGGTCACCCCTCAACAGCCACCCCCTCCCCGCCCCGGCCGGGGATCGGTGCTGACCCCCCCCCTACGCCCCCGCAGATAACTTCCAGGACCAGATGAAGCGGGAGTTGGCGTACCGGGAGGAGATGGTGCAGCAGCTGCAGATCGTCCGAGGTACGGCCCGGCCGAGGCCACCCGGCAGTTACTGTTTTTATTTTTTTTTATCTCCTTTTTGTTTCTCTCCTCTTTTTTTTTTTTTTTTAATTTGTTTCTTTATTTTATTTTATTTTTTTAATCGATATCCTTTCGTGCACTCCGATTTCGAGCCGCCCCGCAAACGCCTGCGAGGCATTATTACGCGGGAGCGCATGAACTTTCCCTCTCGAGGCAATTTCCACCCGGGCTAAATTAAAACCCGTGGCGGAAAATTAACTGGGAAGCCGTGCCCGACTTTGCGCCCATCCCGCTCCGTATCACCCCTCCCCCCCTGCACCGCGCGATGCCTTTCGGTCCAGCGCATCCCCGACGGGGCGGCCGGGTGTGTGTGTCCCCCCCGGCGCGTTGTGATGCTCTCCCCCCATGTCAGATACGTTGTGCAACGAGCTGGACCAGGAGAGGAAAGCGCGCTACGCCATCCAGCAGAAGTTGAAAGGTACCAGGGGAGGGGGGTGTCACAGACGTCTAAGGGGGGCCGACACCCCGACACTCCCCGCGTGGGGGGCGGGGGGGTGTCCGGGGGAGCCGGGAGTGACGGCTCCGTCGCTTTGCAGAGGCTCACGACGCGCTGCATCACTTCTCCTGCAAAATGTTGACCCCACGGCACTGCACGGGGAACTGCTCCTTCAAACCGCCGCTGCTGCCCCAGTGAGACCTCCCCCCTCCTCTCCCCGGACCCCCACCCCCCCACCCCGGACCCCGAAGCCATGCGGGCAGAGCCCACACAAGCCATTTCCACGAGGAGACACTTGTACATAGAGGACTCGGAGCCCGTCTTTCCTCGGACTGGCAATTCAGCGGGGAGCGGCCCCGGGCCGGCCGGAGGGGGAGCCGGACCCCCCCCCACACCCCCCCCCCCCACTGCGCCCCGCGCCCCTCCGGGACCCCCCGCTCCGCCTCTCCCCATCCCTCTCTGTGTGTCCGCTTCTTCATCCCCTTGTCCAGACTGGAAACAAAAGTGGCTATGTGCAATGGATATAAATGTACTGTGATTCTCTTGGTACAGTATTTGTTGGATTTTTATTTATTTATGATGTATATTTATTTCCCCCCCTCCCCCGTCCCCCGCCCCGGGCCCCCTCCTCCCTCACCATCCCATTGTAAATTCATGGATGTAACAGCACTTTAACGGGCGGTCCGCGACTCCGGAGGCAGAACACCCCTCGCCCGCTCTGGGGAGAGACCCCTCTGTACGTGATTTTGGTTCTTTAATAAAAACCGACTTTAAGAAGCCGCCTGGTGCGTGGGGGCTCTCCCGGGTTACGGGGGTTCCCCTCCGGGCACGCCGCGGGAGGGGCTCTCAGGCCCCGACGGTTCCCCCCCCGGGCCCGGGGCGGGCCGACACCGGGTACCGCAGCCGGGGGGAGAGAGGGGGGGACCGCCCGCTCCCCTGCGAAGTTCCCCGTTCCCCTTTCCCCCTCCTCCTCCTCCTACGCGCCGCAGCCGGGAGCTCATTAATGCCCATTTATATGCTCGTTTCACACATGAAAGTATTACATTAATGAGCTCTGAGAGCGGGTGTGGAGATGCTCGCACACCTATTAGCCCTAAATACCTGTTTTCAACCCCAGATTAACCTCGCACGACATCTCGGGGGGCTGCGACCAGGCCGGGGACCGGGGGGATGCACCTTTCCCCGGGGTCCGGGGGGGCGGGTCGCACGTCGCACCGCCGGTACTAAAGCGGCACCGTCGTCCTGCAGCACATCGGGGCGATGGGGACGATGCATCTTGCAGCGCTGTGCACCGGGACTGCGGGGGCCGGGAGCATCCCGGGGACTGGGACCGGTGCGGGAGGGGTGAACGGATGCTGCGGGTGCCAACAGCATCCCGGGGACGGGGACCAGGACCGGGACTGGGACCGGTGCGGGGAGGGGGGATGCACCGGGGCTGCGGATACCGGCAGCATCCCGGGGACCGGGACCGGGACTGGTGCGGGGGTGGGGGGGATCCACTGGGGCTGCGGGTGCCGCGAGCATCCCGGGGACCGGGACCGGTGCGGGGTGTGTGTGCACTCGGGGGGGGTCTGTGCGTTGCCCATCCCGGCGATGCCCGCGGGATTGCTGTGGTGTGAGCATCCCCCCCCCCCGGGAGTTCCGCAGCACGGATCTGTCGTAATTAGTTTCTGGGACTCTCATTAGGCGGAGCAGCGGCGGTTCCGCGGCCTGGGCCGCCACCGCGTGGGCGCAGCCGGTGGTGCAACAGCCTCCCCCCCCCCCCAGCGGGCAGCGATGCGCGGTGCTCCGGCCCTGCATCCCCCCCGACCCCCGCCTGCTGCCGGGCCCGATCCGGCGGCACCCCGCGGGGGTGCTTTGCAAAGGGACCGGGACCTCAGAACATTGGGATCTGTGTCTGCCCAGCAGCTCCCCTCACCGGCGGGCAGCCCCTGCTCCGAGCTGGGGGCCTCCAGAGGTGCCTCCCCAGCCAAAATCCCCCCGTGAGTCTGCGATCAACCCCCGGGGGTTTTATTAAGCGTTATGCCCCCCTAGCAGTTCAGCATGGCTTTTACTGGGCAGGCAGTGCCTGACTCTGGGATCAGCTGTGCTGGAGCAAGAGCAGCATCCCCCATCACTTGTGGGTGAGGGACATCACCTGGGCCAGAGCTGGGGCAGGTGGGCACGGCTGGCTGGGCTGAAGGTCATAAAACCCTTAGGGTGGGAACGCAGGTGACTTTCTTGGGCTCTCCTCGTTTCTCAGAGTATCAGGCAAAGATCTTGTGGCTTGTTTGAGGATGAACATCCTTTTGTGCTGTATGAGCTGCAGAAGGCGTCTGGATTGTGTGACCCGGAGCAGGAGCAGCGGGGCTGGGGTTGCTGGTGGCACCTCCCGTACAGGTAAGCCTGTGGGAAGGGGGATCATCTTGCTGGGACGGGGAAGAGATGCATAGACCAGGGAGATGATAGCAAAGAGGTGAATAAAAAGGCAGAGTCAAGCTCTGCAAGCGAAGAGGAGAGTGGTTTGTGGGAATGTAATAGTTGGGCCTCTTTGGAGCTTGTAGTGAAGCAGCTGCGCCTCTTTCCTTGCACGTTCCTCTGCACCTCTCCAGCTGGGTTATTGCTGGCACCTCGTGGGCTGGAGGTGGCACAGGGTGACCCTGTGGAGAACCACAGCAGAGCTCGGCCCGGGTGCCCAGCCCTGGCTGCTGGCGCAGGGGGGGAGCGTGCCACGCTGCTGGCACTGCCCCAGCTCGGGGGGCTCCCACTCCTGACCCCAGCCCCTCGTCAGGATGCGCAGTTGGGCTCTGGGGCACGGCGCGTTCCCAGCTCCCGCTTTCCTCGTGCCGGGCTGCCGGAGCTGTGCTGTCGCCAGCAGCTCTCGGGCCTGTGAGCTCACGGAGTCTCTGCTGAGCTCACCTGCCCGGGCACACCGTGCGCGGCAGCGGCGCTTACCAACACGGGTGCAAAAATGAACTATTATGTTGTATTAATATTTTCACACTACTTAGCTCTCATTAAAATGTACTTTGCTGAATTGAATATGTGACTTCAAATGACACAACGTATTAAGTGCTTAATATACTAGAAATTATGAAACTATTATAGTCTAAGTAATATGAAATAATTAGAGTGAATTAAACTTCACCAGCAGAATGAGGGAAAGGCTTCAAATTTTTTCTCGGACTTTTTTTTTTTTCAGTCTTAAAATAGTTGAATGCAGTAATAGACCCTGAAAATGAACAACCAGAGTTAGGATTTTTAAATAATTAAAGCAGGAAAAAGCCTGGAGTGTCTGTGTTTGAGCCTGTGATGAATTCTGAATTGGGGGAAGCAGAAGGTCTGTTTGCTGTAGCTGATGGAGTTGTTCTTTCAGGCCAGTGGCAGAGCAGCTCCGAGGAGCTGATCGCCAGACCTCCAGCCTTGCCAAGGCTTCTCCCCATATGCTATTTTCCTCTTGTACACAAGGCTGTTTATTTGGAGGCAAGCAGACGTGATGGCTCCCAGTAATGGAGCTGTGTCTGCTCTGGGTTTTGCTGCCACACTGCATCTCAGCTGAAAGTCCCCTTTGACAGAGCAGGTTCCCCCCTAACGGGGGTGCAAACACCAGAGACCCCCACATTAAAATCGCAGTGACTGGATGGAGCCTGACCTCTCGTTTTGAGGAGAGCTTTGAGCCGTTGCACCGAAATTGGGGTTGACTTGCAGGTGCTTTTCTCGCAGGAAGGGGGTTGGCCTGGAGCGTGGGTGGACACGAGGCTGGTAGATGTTCTCCGGTAGATCCGCAGCAGTGATGCAAAGCGCCCGACCCGTCAGCTGCCAGGTTTGGGCAGGGTATTTGCGCCGTGGCGTGGGTGCATGGGACCGTGTGGGACTGGATGCACCGGGCACCGAACGTGGCGGGGACCCGCTCGATCGGTGTCTCGTGGGCCTCAAACCTCCACCGCTGACCCTGTGCGGAGCGGGGTCCGTTCGGATGCGGGTTGTCTCTCCAGCGGCAGCGTGGCCGGATTCAGAGGACGCCAGGAGATGGCGTTCCCAGCGCCGCCCTGCGCAGCGCTCTCGGCTGGAGTTTGTCTGGGTTTGAACTGAGGTTCTGTGCAACTTCCATGGAAACTACCAAAATTATCCCTTGGGAAAGCAAGTCTGAGCTTGGGAGGGGATGAGGGGGGAGCACAAGCAGAGCAGCCCAACGGGACAGAGCTGGGCCATCGCCTCTGCGTGGGGTGGACCTGCAGCCCCGAAGCTGTTGAGTCCCTCCTGAAGCTGCAGCTTTGGGGGCAGGGGAGCAAAGGGGGAAAGAGGCGCTTACGGTGGCACGGGCCTTAGGGCCATGGGCGTTGATGCTGCGGTGTGGGATGGTGGCTGCCAGTGGGTTAAAACGTGCTTGCGGGATATTCTGCTGGAGGATTTGAGGGGAAGAAAATGAGCAATGGGCAGACGTCAATCCCCTCCGTGCAGGGCTGGGGTGCTCAGGTGGCACGGTGCCGTGGATGGGGGACAGTCCTGAGAGGCTCATGTGTCCCTCACAGGTTCGCTGACCCTCCCAACAACCCAGGGGAGAGGGGAAAAGCAGCCTTCCCATGAAATTCTGGTGTCGGGAGAAACCTGAACTGAACCGGAGGTCACAGACCTGATTCTGGGGTCTATACAAGCGGTACTGTTACACGTCATCTAAGATGCTCTGTCCCGAAGTGAGGACAGACTCATCTGTAAATGCACAAGGCTCTCACCAGATGTATGGAATGGTGTCAGAGAAGTAGCACTGTACTTGGGTGAACACTAGGAAGGATAATACTTGAGTTAAAAGTGCCTCCTTGAGGATTATCTAGGTTCCACCAACTGTATCATCAAAAGACACATTTGCTTGGAAAGTCTAATCATTAAGTACAAAGAACATGCCAGCAAGCATCTAAAAATGTGTTAGCATTTTTTATGTGTCTCTGATTCCAAGGGACGATTTGCTGTTGGTGACAGGGAGGAAAAATAGTCGTCTGGTCAATCTTTATGAAAACGAGCTGTCTAGTCTTGGGCTAGGGCGACATGTTATGGGAGATGCGTTTGTAAGACTCACCTGAGTTTGAGTGTGCCCTTTCAATGCTGTTTTATTGCTGTAGTAAGTATTATCTCAGCCCGCGGGCTGGTGAGTACTGTGCAGAAACACCGGGAAAACATGTTCCCTTTTCCAATGACCGCCCAGGCCCAGGGTGAGTCTGGAAACCAACAGTCACATCCAGATTGGAAGGGACCTGTGGAGGTCTTTAGCCCAACATTGGGCCACTGACATCAGGTTGATCAGGGCTGTGTTCAGCTGAGACTTGAATATCTGAAGGAGCTCTGTGGTCTCCCTCTACTTCCAGTGCTTGACCTCCCTCATGATAAAAGAAAAAAAGATTTCCCCTGTCATCTACTCGGAATTTCTCTTTTCCTGTTGCCTCTCACTGTGCTCCTCTGAGAAGCGCCTGGCTCCATCTTCTCTGCACCCTCCCCTTTGGGATCTGCAGACAGCAGATCTCCCCTTTGCCTTCTCCTCTCCAGGCTGGACAAATGCAGCTCCTTCCACATCTCCCCATACATCGTGTGCTCCAGTCCCCAAACATCTCGGCCCATCAGGACCCCCAGGTCCCTTCCTGCGAAGCTGCTCTGTAGCCTGTCACCCCCCACCTTGCTCTGGCACATGGGCTTATCCCAGCCCCGGGGCAGGATGTGGCATTTGCCTTCACAAGGTCCATGTCCTTTCTCCAGCCTGCCCCAGTCCCATCCTCCCCAGCACAGACTGCTCCTCCCAGTTTGGTGTCATCTGCCAACGCTCTGTCCCACCATCCAGGTGGCTAATAAGGACAATATTGATCCTGAGGATGGCACTGCTTGCTGGCTGCCAGTTGGACCTTGTACCCCGAAACCAGCGTTTGAGCCTGGCAGTCTGGCCAATTTTTCTACTAGTCCACTTATCCAGTTCGTATCACGCCAGCTCGCTGTGAGGATGCTAGGGGAAGCTGTGCCAAAGGCCTTGCTGAAGTCGAGGTAAATAAACGCCCTTGCTTTCTCCTGGCCCACAGGGCCAGCCCTTTCATCGCACAGAGCGCCCAGGAATGATTTGTGCCTGGGGAACCTGTGCTGGATGTTCCCAAACACCATCATCTTGACCTCTTGGAAATGCTTTCCAGCAGGATTTGCTGCATCGCCTTCCTGGGGTGATGCTGGTGAGGCCAACCGTTCTGCACCACCCCAGGTCCTCCACACTCCTCGCTGGGCATCATATTTGCTTTTTCCCAGTCATCAGCATTGCTGTGACCTTTCGGAGATGGTCAAGAGTGACACTGGCAGGTCCCTTGGGTGCTGCCCGCCACCACAGACGTCTTTGTCCAGGTGGCCAAAGCAGACCTGAAGCGTGCAGTTGTGTCCGAAATGTGCTGTGAGCTACTGGCTGCCTTGGCCTCACCTTAGCAAACACAAAAGTCCCTTTCTTAGGGGAAAAATTCTGGCTATTTCAGGATCTGGCTGGCTTCAGGGTGTGTGTCTAGTCCTTGCCTGGCTGGAGGTTCCTTCTGCCTTCATCTTTTGTGTTGATCAGTTGAGTTTAATTTGTGCGATGAGGTGTATGGTTGGTGTCCTTTGGGTTTAATTTAAGTGTGTTGGGGACAAGTGTGAACAAGACAGCAAGGAGCTGTATGTAAACAGACTGGAGCGTCCACATGCAAAGAAGTACAGGTTTAATTAAGTTGATGGAGGTTTGGGTGCAAACAAGACTTTCTGTGCTGCGTGGATGAGAGAAGGGTGTATGGCAGGGTAGCTCTGCATTTGCTTACAAAATCACTTATTTATTTTCATGTAACAAAGTGAACTCTGTGGTTTTCTTGGAAACTTAAAACATATTTTCCCTTTTTTTTTTTTTTTTAAAAGCTGAAAATTCTTTCCTTTGATCTCCTTTCTGACTCTTAATGAAGTTGTGGGATCTGACTTCCCGCATCGCGCCTGTTGTTTTTGCTTCGCTTCGCTGCCTGACCGCGGCGGAGCCGGCGAGCGGGGCGAGCTCGCCTCTCCCCAGTATTTCACACCTCCTAACACCAGCCCAGCTTCAAAGCACGCTACAAACGCGAAAGGCCCACGTCTGCCTGCGTGAAGGCCAGGCTTTCATTGAAGTCCGTAAGAGCTGAACATGCACATCCAAAGGTATAATTTGACACTAACAAATTAATTCTCACTATTTTTCTGTGGAGGAATTAAGCTGCTGTCGCCACAGTGCATGTGGATTAACTGGGGAGGGGGCAGGCGAGGGGGGGGACCGGTGCCCGTGCTGGAGAAGGGACGTTTTCTACTCTATCGGTGTGTTGGAGGCAGCGATGGGATGATGGGTCCCCAGGCGACTCACCCCGGCAGTCTGACTGCCCTGAGCCACTTCTCTCATGTTGCAGTTAAATTAGTGCTAATTGGTAGCCTAGGAGGGAGCAGTGGGCACGACGCATTGCACAGTGCTTCCCTGCAGAGCTGCAGGGGTGGTGGTCCCACTCTGCCCGTCGCTGGTCAAGGTGTCCTACAGAGGGGTCTTGAGGCCCCTGAGGCCCCTTTGCCCTCGACCCCAGCGTGTCTTGGTGGTGGGTTCCTCATCCCGAGTCCATCCCGAATTGCCACCGGTGAGCTCTGAATGGCAGGATGCGGGCAGGCAGTGCTGCAGGAGCTCTCGCGCCCAAGGCAAAGCCCTTTTGGGAGAGGACGGGAGCACCTTTTTGGGAGGCCGTCGCTGCTCCTGCTTGTGCTACCCCAGCTCTGGAAGAAAGAGCAGCCTTCAGCTGCTAGGGCCGTTAATGTCACCTTTCACAAGTACTGCGCTTGCAAAGGAACCTGCCAAGTATAGCACATTTTAATTTGCTCCTTTCCCATGCATTCCTGGATTTATGGCTTGGTTCGGTCTGGTTACTGCTTGCTATATAGATGTAAAGCTCTCTCCAGAGGGTCACTCCACGCCATAAGCTTTGTGGGTTCCCACGAGGAAACTGATGTGCTATTCCCTGAAAAGCATCCACCTAAAGAGGGGTTTCATATTTGATTTTGCAGAAATTTGAGCTTTGAAAGCTGGCAAGGAGATTTGTCTATTGGCCGATTACACCTAACAGGCTTCTGTCTGAACACAGATCTGTTACTCTCTATTCTCGGCGTGCCTTTAAATGCTTAGTTGTTTTTAGGTAGTATGGATTTGGGAACATATTAATTGGGTAAAAACAAAGGAAATTAAAAAAAAGGAAAAAAAAAAAACTGGGGGGGGGGGAAAGCAACTTAGAGAAAATGCATTTTCAGTGATGCCTGTACCAGGTTGAGAAGTACACTTGCAGTTGCTTGCCATCTGTAGCAACTTGTCCAAAGCAAACATTACCAGTCAGTCCAGGTTTGGCTGCATAATTGCCATAAACCATTGCAAGGGCATCCAGAATAGCACAGCCCTGGAATTACTTCTAGGATTAGGTCCTACTCCCTTGAAAAATAAACCTTGGCAAGAGCTCTGTTCTCCCTAATAAAAATTCCGTTTTCACAGCTCTAATCAAGTTTTCCAGAGCTGTGGTCCAAATTAGAAACTGCATGCAGAATATCTGACCCAGGAGAACAAGATGGAGCTTTTCATTTAAAGCAGTGCCAGGCTGGAAATTTCCAAAGTTCTCAGTGGCTCACCTATGGTAAAACTGTGGAGTATATCCTAATAAACCTGTCCTCTTCATGGCAGAGTTCCCTCAGACCCAAACTTCTGGTCCCCTGCTCACAGGTGGAAGAGTCTCCTTTGGGGCATTCTTCCAGAAATGGCATCTCTTTTCATAGACTTGTAGATACTTGATGATCTTAAAGGTCTTTTCCTACCTAAACAATTCTATGATTCTATATTTCTGGATTGATTCCATAGCTAACCATTAATTTATTTATTTTTTTATTTATTTTTAACTGGGGAAGGTGGTGGGGAAACGGGACATGGAGTTGAAGCTACCTTGCTGAGTGGGCATCCAGCACGGCGGTGGGCTCCGTGCTCAACCCTGCCTGCCTGGATGTCACCCCACGTCTCCAGACCCCTTTGAGATCCTCTGAAATTGTTCTATGAAGATACTGTGGTTCCCCTAGGATCCCTCCTCATTTGTCACTTACCTGCCCTCCGCGCTGGCAGTGGGAGGCGTTAGGACATTGTTGGGGTGTGATCGGTGATGACTGTGCTTGCGTGGTCCCACTTTCCACCCCCCACCCCCCAATAATACAGCATATTTCTGCATTTACAGGAGGGAATCTTCAGAAATACGGGGGCTGTAGCCAGGAGGGTCACAAGGACCGATGGCTGGGTTTGTGCAAGTCATGGGGAGATCAGCGCTAAGTGTTAGAAGAGAACTGCTTGTGGAGTGAACAGCAAAAGCAGTTTTATATTTAATCACTTACGTTGTTTTCTCACGTTGTTTTTCCAGTCTTAGATCCCACTGTCCATCAGTAGCTTTCACTGCAAATGTATTTCTCTTTTCATGTGATAAATGCTCATCTCGCAATATTTGGAAAACAATGAACCTATTAGTGTCTTGAAGAGAGATGATCCAGTTACATGTAACCACCGGATAGATCTCTGCTTCTTCTGTTCCACAGTGCACAGGATTCAAGCAAATATATGTTTATTTTTTAAATGCAAATGCGGCAGTGATCTGTGCAGCACGGATCACAGATGAACTTGGCCATCAGGAAACGACAGCGGAGTCTGTCGGAGAAAGGAGAAAACCCACAGTCACAGCTCATCTTTGTATCTCAGGCCGGCTGGGCTAAAAGATGTACAGAAACATAAAAACTCTGGGCAAGATCATTGCTTAAGTGCTCACGTGGGCTCCTAATTGTGGAAACATGTTGAATTATGTGATACGATGCAGTTATATAACACCTTTTATGAAACTCTTGGCACGAAAACAATGCATAAAAATAACAGATGTGGCAAATCACAACCACGTTCTGAAATCTTTCTGTAGTTTGGTTTGGTGAAAACAATGGACTTGATTTAAATTGGAATATTCCCCCCCCCCCCCCCCCCCCTTCCCGAAAAATGTCCATGAGCAAAGAAATATTTGAAAGAACAGTAAAAAGGCTTAAAGTGCAAACGGGGTTTCTCCTAAAGAAATCTGCAAGCAGCCGTTAACTCCAGGGCAGCGCAGCAAAGGTGCGGGAGGGGACGGAGGGTCAAGCCCTGCTTGTGTGACTCCTGCTACCTTCAGCGAGGCTTTTCTTGTACGGCAGGCCAGGACGATGTGGTCCTGAGATGTGTCCCAAGGGAATGATGGTAAACCAGCATCCTGATTAACGACAGAGCATGCAATCGTCTTTCTAGGACCATCCCTTCAGCAAAATGTAAAGGGATGCCCGAGGTGAACACGAGGGCTTCCGCAAGGGAATAACCAGGCGGGAGCCTGGCCGTACCCTCCAGCCTTTCACCATCCCCAGAGTTTTCCAGGCTACGGGCACATGAGAGATGGGTTTGCAGTGCTCCACAGGAGAGGTCTCCCACACCAGGAATGTGGCTTTTCCCATGCTTTTGTGAAGCTGCATTGCTGATAACAGGCTTCACCGCTCACAGCCTGTAATCAGAGCAGAATCTGCATGCGAGCGAACGCTCTGTAACTCCACCGGGCTGATAAAGAGGAACAGGCTCCAATTAAACACTGACAATTTACTCCTGTTTGTTGTGGTACACAGTGTCCTGAACATGGGCAGCCTGCAGCTCAGGGCGCCTAAAACTAGACCCAGAGCTTTAAGCTGTGAGGCAATGCTGCGCATGGAAGAAGAAATTGGATATTGCTGCTGGGGGTTGTTTGTTTTCTTTTTTTTTTTTTTTTTTTTAACCCCCTTTCTGGCTACTAGCCTTTTATACAGTCAATTTCTACATTGGCTCAAGCCCCGGTTGGCCTACGGGCCCATCGCTGGTACGACAGCTCTGTTATAAGCGTGCTTCCCAGAACTGAGTTTGGCCTCAAGTCTGCTCCATAATGTCCTATTAATTCATTATTCATTGTTCGAGAGAGCCCAGATGTAAGCGCCGGACCGACCGCTCAGTCGTTTCCTCGCTATTTGGCTAAGAGGTGCCAATTATTTCTTGGTGTCATTTTAAAGAATTTTGGTTCCCAGATGGAAGAAAACTGCAGGGCATCTTCAATGAAAAAGGGGAAAATAGTATTAATAGTCTATTTTTATTAGTAGAGAAAAGAAAGACCTTTCAGTTAAAGGCTTCCAATTTTTAAAAAAAAGGAAATTTCAACTGAAAGAGAGAACTTACTGTTTTGAAAGAATTTGCTGGGTGGAGATGTGAAACTGAAAGGATCTTGTGCAACTCTGCTTTTTAGGTCTAACACTAAATTCCCCCATTTATTCCTTTGTGTTACCACGGGAAAATCCCTGAGGATTGCAATGGAAAAGACTGATTTCTGGACTAGCCAAAACCATGTAGCATCTTCCAGGATCAGATCCTGACATTTCTGTCTCTAATCTTTGTCCAGAGAGCTGATATTTCTGTAGCTCTTCCCATCCTCCAAGTCCTCTGTAAGTGTTAAGTATTTTCGCATCCAGCAAATGGAACAATAACGGAGGACTTAATTTCCCCATCTGTCAACTACTCCTGAACAAATTGCACGTCTTTCTCTTCAGAGAGAAATCTTAGGTAAATTAAAAGCTTTAGTGTTCATTTTCATGTAACAGAGGTTCTGAAAGAAATTCTGTCATCACATTTCTAGCTGATTTTTTTTTTTTTTTTTTTTTTAAAGTATTACAAATCATGGAAGACTTGTTTTTGTAACTCGGAGATGGTGGCTCTATCTTGGGTAACTTTGGCTCACGCTGCCCCAAAGTAACGCGCATCGCAACGTCGAAGCCGGAATGTCGGAGGAGCCGCTGCTGTACGTTCAGGATGGTCAGTGGTGTCAGTAAGGGAAAACTGCAACTCAGGGGCTTCGGAGAGACTGCTCCGCTGGTGCCAAGCTCGAGGGCCATGAGCGTGTGGCGATGCTGCATTCTGCCCTGCCGAGGACGGCTGAGCACGGGCTGGTCGCTGTTGTTTCCCAGCCTGCCAGACAGCGTACGGTGAAATGCTGTTTGTCTTGGGCATGACCCTCCCAGGCCGTACTCCAGCGAACAACGCTACTACTGACGTCAGTTGGTCTGCGCGCGTGGGGGTGCTGATAGGTCCTTTAAAAACATGTTGGTGGGCTTTTGCGCTTGTTGAACTTGTTGGTGTTGACTCTGTGAAGGTGATGGCAGCTCCAGGCCACGTAGTGCTGCGCTCTGCTCCCCTCAGCCCTGGCTCTGGAGCAGTTTACAACAAAGGAGGTGCTTTTGGGTGCAGGTTTCCCCCTTCTCTTACATGCCTGTAAGCTTTGTGCTTGCTTCCCCATAGATGGTTCCGTCCTCCCACTTGCCGCAGCCCCAGCTGGCAGGCTCAGATAAGGGATGAATGGGGAGATAAGAAGCTCTTTTCCTTCTCCTCCCTCATGTGGAGTACCAGCAAATGGTGAGGCTCTGCTTTCAAAATCCCACAAGCTCTGTTAAATACACGGGAATGTGGCTCCCAAAATGAAACAGGTCACACCCTCCCCACCCCGGTCTCTGGAAGACAGATTCATAAATACAAATCTTTGGTGAAAGAAGTGAAATGAGAAAAAAAAGTTAGAATGCAGATTCCCCTTCTCTTCAGCACCCCACCACATGGAGCTGTTGGAGTGGGGCCAGAGGAAGCCCCGGAGCTGCTGTGAGGGCTGGAGCCCCTCTGCTGGGAGGACAGGCTGGGAGAGGTGGGGGGGTCAGCCCGGAGAAGAGAAGGCTCCGCGGAGACCTCAGAGCCCCTTCCAGTTCCTAAAGGGGCTCCAGGAGAGCCGGGGAGGGACTTTTTCCAAGGGCACGGAGTGATGGGAGGAGGGGGAATGGCTTCAGACTGGAAGAGGGCAGATTGAGATGAGATGTGAGGGAGAAATGTGTCCCCGTGCGGGCGGTGAGCCCCTGGCGCAGGGTGCCCCGAGGAGCTGTGGCTGCCCCATCCCTGGAGGGGTTCAAGGCCGGGTGGGACGGGGCTGGGGGCACCCTGGGCTGGGGGGAGGGGGCCCTGCCCGGGGCAGGGGGGGGACTGGATGGTCTTCAAGGTCCCTTCCAACCTAAACCATTCTGTGATTCTATGTCTCTTAGGAAGCCATCCTTGAAGCTCCAGGATAGGTTTACCTTCAGTAAAGCCATATTATGTGATGTGGCAAAGACACACCCTGAAAGAGATGGGTAGGAATTTAGCTCTGGAGCTATTTTCACTGGAAAACAAAAGGTTTTCTGTGATAGTCCAAAACAAGTGCCAGTTAAAGGGTATGAACTCTTCTCATACTGTGTTCAACTGCAGAATATTACTAGCAAGGTTCATACAAGCCATCAGTAGCTTTTTGCACCCTTCTTAATTAGGCAGGCTGAGTGCAATGCCGTGATGTAGTCCAGCAAATTGAGAAAACAGGGCAGATAACTTTTTTTTTATTGTCTGTTGGCTTATCCCTCGGCAATGCATTTTTCGAGTGACATCCATGGATGCAGCAATGCATTCATAGCGGGACTTTAAATAACAGAGCACAAGGAAACTGTGGCAGGGCTCTGGCAGGAATCCTCTGGGCTTTACGGCTAGTGTGATTGCTGGTGCGACATGTGCTGCCTTACAAAGGAGGTATGATAGCTTCATCACACCAGCGATAATGAAGTAGAAGAGGACATAAAGAGGCAGCTATTGACTGGCTTGGGTCTTCCCTGCTCGGAGCCTCGGCGTCAGAAGCTGCCGCCACTGTGATTCCAGTGTCGGTATCCATAGCACGAGCTTTAGAGCGGATCAGGTTCAAGTATTTTTGCTGGGTTGTGCTGTCTACTTGCGAGCTCGCGCTGCCAGTAGAGCTGCAGCGGGGATAAATTATGATGTCAAAACAGAGAGATGTTGTCACACAACCATCTCCCCTTCTGGGGTCAAGGTTCTGCTTTATAGCTTGGAAACCCATTAGTCCATTTGAAAGCATATGGCCAAGAACGGACAAAAAAAAAGTCTTGTGTGTTTGGGTCAGAGCTACAGACAAAAGGCTCTTTGTGCTAAGAGCTGACAATGACAAATAAAGAGGAACCTGTTGATCTAGGAGAGAAATGGAGGATTATGAAAAGATCACATGGTGAGAAAAAGACCTTGGCTGTTTGTCTGGATGTCAGTCTCGCCTGTCATTAAAATGCTTTCTGCAGCTACGGCATATTTGTTAATAGAAATATTGTCTCCTGCTCACATGTTTTTTTTTCTAGCCTACAAAATGCTACCTGTGCCTAAACGTGCCACCCTCGTGAGACCACATCAGAGAGGTGATACGCTTTTAACTGGATCCTCGCCATGTGTTAGGCATTACGCAGAGTAATTAACGTTTGCAAATATCTCTGACAGCGTTGGGAGCGCTAGAAACAGTAAATGCTAAAAAATAGTGTCTGTCCAGCCATGATACATAAATACAAAACACAAAGAAAACCCAGTAACAAACCCCCTATAATTCAAGAAAGTTATTGGAAGTAACCCAAAAGCTATGTCTAATGCTAATAATAAGCATATTTCCCAAAGGTAACATTTGATTTCTATCCAAAGCCAAACATATTTGAAGCTCTGCCTGAATGTCGTTGTATAGCAGATTAACTGGGACAGTTTAATCTGTGAATAACTTTGTAAAGCCTGCAGCCAACTCTGAAGAAACAGCAACAGTCTTGACAAGGCTGGGCTACAAAACACTTCACAGATAATGTGTTTTTTTCACAGTAAGTCTGGAGAAAATAGAGAACGGCTTTGGTTTTGTGGCATGCACATCTGGCAAGTGCGTATTTGTGATTGGTGTGCAGAGAACATGCTGAATAGAAATATTTATATTGAACATTGATGGGCTCCCTAAAATGACCTCCAGAGTCTATGAAGTGCGCCATAGATTTTAAAAAAATCTATTATAGCCCATTAGGTTCTGGAATGTATCCGAGTCCATCATCGCAGAGAGTGCCAGCAACTCTCTGCATTTGCTGTACGAAAGGAGACCTATGGAAACATGCTTAATTCAGAATAAACGAGGGGTGGGGGAAATAACAACAGAATTCTTTTTCTCTGGTTTCATTTATCTTTACAGCTGAAGAGACTGCAACGGGGAAGGTGACTGGAAAATAAAACACAAAGGGAAAGGTCCCGTGCTGTTCCTTAAGCACTGGTTTGAAATCAATGCAGATAATGCACTTGGAAGGAGTGTCTCATTTACTGGTTTTCAGTAAATTGCTGGGCTGTGCTTCCCAGTGATAATGCCATAGTCATGTCTGTGCCAGTAAGAATATACTTTAAAAAATAATTTTTAAAAAGTAAAAAAAAAAAAAGTGTGCAATTCCTTGCAAGCAGCGTTGTTTGGATAGCTTAGTCTGGGATGCCCTGAATTCTATACATTGACTGAGAAATATCTAGAGCTGCTGTTTATCTGTCCTGGTGGTAACAGAGCGTTTCCCAGTTCTCTGTAGCTTATTCCAAAGACACAACAAACTGTACTTAAATACAATATTCTCCTGCAGAGCGAAATGCCCTCTCCTGCTCACCTCAGCCTGGCACAGCCTCTCTGGCCCAGCAGAGGTATTTTCTGATCACTGCTCTTCCTTCCTCCTTGGCTGTCTTCATTTTTTGCCCCTGGTAGTCAGTGATACACTCCCAGTGACTTCAGTGCTGCTGGATTAGGCTTAGGGTCTAATTATCCTCATTAAAAGTATAAACTAATAATTCATAGTTCAAAGTAGGTTTGCTATGGACAGCACCACTAGGGATTTAGTGCATGATACTGGAGTGGGTACTTACGTTTTCTTTTAATAATATTTTTTTAACTGGAGGCAGATCTATTTATATATGCTTTGGGAGAATAATTTTATGGGTAAATATGATCTTTATTAATATTTTTTTTGTTAATTCATTGATGTTAGTAAAGAGCTTTGAAGATGAAAGCACTGTATGCAATAAATATTAAGATTATTCCAACTTATTTTAATGTTGCCAGCATTCCAGCTCCATCATCTTTCATCCAAGAATCTCAAAGTACTTTCCAAATGTTAATTAATTTCCTCTCAACAGTCCAGGGAGATACCTATTATTATCATCTCCATTTCACAAAGGAGTCATTCTGAGTGCATTTTACCCCATGACTTGGTCAAAATCAGGTAATATGGCAGGAATCTATTTGGCAGTGACCCAAAAACTCCTGACTCCCATCCTCCTGTTCTTGCTGCCAGACAGCATTCCCTTCTTGGGAGTGGGGTGTGACACTCACCTACGTGGCGCTTGCCTGCCTTCATCAGGTGCTTCTACTGGTTGCTCTTAAAACAAAAAAAAATAGACAACAATAACATGCCACACCCAGGACAGGTGAGGAAATAAAACTCTTCAAAATCAGAATTATCACAGTTATTAATTGTACTGACTGCGCTAGGGTGAATTTTCAGTATCTTTTAATGTGCGAGAGTAAATCTTAATTGGATTCTGTTTGAGAGTCCTATTGTAGAGTCAGAATCTTATAATCCATCCTCAAAAGACTATTAAAATGCAAATATTTTCTCAAATGCAGCACAGGTGAGGATATATTGTGGTGGAGAGTGCAAGTGAGCATGAAAGATCTGAGCTAAATAGCACATGCTGCAGCTGAAACTTCTTTTGAAACACTTTCCCCAAACCAGAGGCTAAGTTAATGATGAGATGAGAAGACCATTTAGAGACAGCATGACTCCAGCAATCCATGAGAACAATGCGAAGTTCAAAAATAGCAGTATCGACTGGTGGAAAAACAACATACATATAATTTTCAGGTAATTACTACAGTATAATTAGCTCTGTAGCCATCTGAAATGAACTCTACTTGCTACTGGAACCCAGCTTTATTTATAGTGTTCCCATGACTAACGTGATTCTTTAGAAATAGTGATTAGGTAAAAAATAAAGATGTGATTACTTTATACCAGATACTGTCGCTGTGCCAGCCGGCATAGCCTAGCTGCTGGCATTTTATTCAGCATTTTATCCACACCTATTCTGAACCACTTTAGGCAAGATGAGAGCTAAAGAACTGGAGAAGATGAGCATAATCTGCTCTATACTGGCTACATTACTTCCATGTGTGGGCCATAATGGAAATTGTAGGGCAGGGAGGAGGAAAGAGGCTCAAATCGTAACAGGTCTCTGTCTTTTTCTAAATCGCTGTTTGTGACTGATGCCTCATGCAAAATTGTTATAAATCAAGATAGTATGAAAATGGCAGTATTTTACATGTACTGTGCGAGTGGAGGAATGGCGCGGGAGTAATAAGTAGTATCATAACAAGGACTTTCAATCAAAGTTCTGGAAAATTTAGGACCTTGATTTTTTTTTTTCTTTTTTTTTTTTTCCACAGAACTTTGCTTATTAGGAATTACTTAGCATTTGTAGACAGTAACTTCTTAAGCACTGGGACCTTGCAGTCTTACATCAAATAACTTTTAATCGGAATGAAGAAGTTTGTTGCAGTTAAAACCTGGTTTTGTTGATGCTGTAAGCCTGTACAGCTTAATTAAAAGACTGCCTCACCTCTCGGAACATACTTTAGAAATAGATGTAGCTTCCTGTAGTTTCCTGTCCTTGCATGTGAATAGTTCTGGGCCAATTTCAAGCTTCTGAACCATCCGACACTCTAGATATTACTTGGCTTTGGTACGGCATCGTGTACTTCACAGCTCACTATGGATCAGCAATGGCCTCTTGCAGTTGCTTTTTATTCCTTCTTCTTGTACTGCCTCCACACATTATGAAAATGGGTGCTAATGACAAAAAATCCCAATTGTGATTCAGCAAAGTGGAATTTTGAATCTGGGTTTAACTCAGCCAAAGGAAATGCTTATACAAGTGTAGATGAATATCTCAGGAATGACCATTTCTTAGAGAAAAAACTATTCTAGCTTTAATTTAAAAAAAAAAAAATATATAGCAATTCAAATAAAAGCCCAGAGAAAAGCGAACAAAGTTACTTACAGAACTAGATCCGCTCAACAGTGGCAGTTTTCCTGGAATAAAAGTTACAGAAGTTAATTTTAGGTAAGTTAAACAAAACGCCGCAAGGCCAGTAGGATGCTTTTGCCTTCTCAGCTTGGACTGCCTGTAACACGTACGCCTCGTTTCAAGACAGAGAGCAGTCCCCTATGACACAAAACTCCTTTAGTGTAAATGAGTTTTGCTGTTGAGGCTACTGTCGTTACATATAAAATGAAACAAGGCATTTTGCATGATGCCTCTGTGGCTGGTTCGGAGGTAATCCGGGCACTTTTCTTTTCCTGCACCTGCGCTCTGCGAAGGTGCAAAACCTGAAAGGCACAGGGCAGATCGCAAGCGATGGCTGCGATGTGTAGGCTGTGTGTGGTGGGGTCGGGCACCTGCGGCAGGCTGAGCCCCAGGGGAGACGAGCGGGGAGACCTCATTCTCTTCGTCCTCACCTTAAAACGTAGTCTCCATTTGACACGACTGATACTTCATTTGACACAGTCCAAATATAGAATAGCTTAATTATGAAGGACAGGCCTTAAGAACATTAGCGGAGCGCTATGAGCAAGCACATATCATCCATTGATATTGGAGCGGAAAAGGCTAAGCAAATAGTTTTAAAGAATGGGCTAATTGTTGTGCCTATTACTATTGTCTCGCAGCTGCAACGCTTTGTATAGCAGCAAAGTACATAGGGAGCTGAGCTTGACTTGGAATGCATAATTCCAGGCAGGGCAAACAATATACAGGGCATTCAAATATCAGGGAGTGCAATTAAAGTTTTTAAAGATTTGCAAAAATTGCAATGGGGAGAGAGTTTGTATCATGGCCACTGTCGGCTTTGAGGACTCGGTGGTGTAAACCGCAGTCATATGTGTACAGCAACAAGGCAAGCTGATATTTAAGAACTGAAAAAACAGGAAGTACGCAAATGAAGCTGGGATGTGTCACGCTGTAACGCTGCATATGTAATTAAAGATTATAGTAACTCATTTACATATGTTTTCCATATTGCAATAACATTGTTATACCAGGAGATCTGAGGATATAAAAGAGGTGACATTAACAAAATTGTCCAGTATCTTTCCCTAATTTAGGACTTCAGGTGATTAACTCTCCTTCTGTAAATTTTAATAACACAGGCAGCAAAGATGTAATGAATCTTCCTTTTCTAAGTAAGTAGCAGCCCTTGTTTTGGGCCAAATTTGAGAGATGACAGGAACATAATATTATATAATATAATTTAATATAACATTGCACTTGGATGTGAATTAGGGGGAGATGTGTGTACCAGCCAAGTCTCAGTCACTCAACAACACCGAACTTACTATCCAGCATACTGAGCAATGCCGTGTATATTACTTCTAAAGAATTAAATGGACTTATTTTAGCTGCTATATTGGCCACTCCATTTTCTTCACATACATCCAAGCAATTTTCACTAAAATGTACCTCTATGACTTTTTTTTTTTCCCCAGAAAAGGCTATTTCATTGGCAAATCTATTTGTTTTTTTTTATGTCTCCAACAATCTCAGCAATAAAAGATACTTTTAATGACGTGGTTATGTTTTTCTATCAAGAAACACAGTCATTGAGAATCCACCCTTAAATAACTTTTAAAGTTACATTCAGGATCAAAAATGCCTCCCCATTACTTTTGAGCAGAGAGTAAGCATGGACCATTACACAAAGAGGGGAAAGTCTTGGAGACTTGGACTAATGAAAACAGCATGTTAGTAGAAAAAAAGCATATCTGTTTTAAAAATGTTATTGTGTCTGAACATGATTTTAAGCAAATGAGGTATGCGACATGATACATTTTTGGGGACGTTACAGAACAGGAAAACAGAAGAAATGCAGGTGGAAGGTAGATTCTGGAAGTCATTTATTTTGCTGCGATATGGCAAAAAGGGGGAAATGAACTCTTGAAAATTGGGAATTGAAAATATCAAAACTTAGAATGGTTGAGGAAAACCCTGATCATTCTTTTTCTCTCTTCCCTCCCCCCAGGTTAAAAGAAAAAATATTGTCGTTTTAGCTCAGAAACAGAGGTGACTGACAACTGAAGACTATTTTGGAGGTGTTCCTACCTGCTCTGGTTGCACCCCAGTTGCCCTGTTTGATGGGCATACCCTTCCAAAATGAATGCAGAATCGTGACAGATCTGAGTGTCGCCATCACTGACAGAGCTGCAGCAGAGCTGGAGCAACTGAGAGCACCTTTGAAAAAATACTGTGTTGACAAAGTCCTTTCTTGGCAAAGAAACCATCATCTAAGTCTCAGGCGTAGAGAGGAACAAAATTTCATTACATGTAAATAATTGTCTAAAAATAGAAGCACAGATTGCTTTTCACATTAAGTTCCTTCTTCATACTAAAGTATATACTGCGTTAAAAAAGTGACTATCAGAAGTCCAAACTGAAAAATAAAGGGCCTGTACTCGCTGCGTCTGTAAAAATACTTATTTAGGGTGAACCGTTTTGAATTGAATATTCTGTATCCTCTTAGGTTGCTTCCTTATTTTAATGTATCTGAAGACTTTCTCAGCCTATTTTATTTAAAGCAAGTTTTGAAAGAGGACACTGTGGTTTATGGCCATGTGTCAGGTTTGATAGTGTTATGCCATGATTTAGCAAAGCACTAAAGCACATGTCCACATCCCACTGAATTTGGTAGGAAGTGAAGAAGCGGAGGAAAAACTGTTTGCTGTGCAGCAAGCCTCTTTCGGGGGAAAAAAAGCAATTAAAAAAAAAAAAAGGATTTGCCTTTATATGATTATAGATCTTTTTGCCAAATCCTTTGAACGAGATACAAACTCGAAGATCATATTATATCATGATTATTAAACATACTCAGTCATTCAGGATGAAGTATTCTAAACCGGGCTGGTTCAGACCACTGAAATAGATCAGCTAATTATGGTACATGTGGGCGTACTGGGTAGTCATCTGACTTTTATTTTTTTAGATATCTTGCCTAGTGCCCTGCCCCCTCCCCAAACCAGCATTTTAGGCACTATGATAAGTCTTCATTACATGCAGTATTAAGCCAGAGTATGGGAGAGTTACTTATCAGCTTTTTCTAATTGCTCCTAATTTTCTGAATGTTTCATTTAATATGCTGATGCTGAACTCTGAGAACTTTAAAAGACATCAATGAGACACATGGATACTTGTCATATCTGCAATGGAAACGGGATGTAAGCATGACCTGTAGAAGAAAGAGGGGTACCAGCAAGGAGTCAAAAGATGCACCCGGGTTTTCTGCCAATCTGGTCACGAGACCCAGCTGGGGGATGTTTCTGGGTAAAATGCTTTGAAATTAAATGTTCGGAGACGTGGGTTGTTTTCCTTTGTTCAGCGAATCTGGACTTCATATATATTCTTACCAATAGACAGGAGAGTACCAAAAAGCTGCTTACTAGAAAGATGTTTGATACTACTATCACATTTTTCCCTCAATGGAAACTACCTAATTTTAAATTGTGGCTAACTATTCAGGTCATACGGGAGACATAAATTATAATTCGGTAATAATCATGTGTGGTAATCTCTTTACCGCCAATTCCCTGTGTGGCCTCAAGCATGCTTTCTTTAATCTGTAGGGTAGAGACATTAATGCTTTTTTTTTTTTTGTCTTGCAACGCAGATAATGTTAAGTGCTTTCTGACTGTACGATGATGAATTTTATAGCAGCTACGGAAAAATAGCAGATTTTGTACCGCTCTCTCACTTAAAAGGATGTACAGTATTGGTCACGGTCAACAGTATTTTTCCATCCCATGCACGAAGGTAAAGGCCAAGTGGAGAAAGTGTCATGGCAATCTGTAATTATAGAAGGACACACAGGTAGAAAGAAGCCGAATCAAGCTCAGGTGTGTGACTTAAACGCTAGTATTTAAGCTCATGGACTTCACAACTGATGCAGTCACTTTGTCAGGTAGCATTTTTGGTGTATATTCCTCCCCCCTGCGTTATCTGACTTGCTGTAAGAACTTGCATTTTACTTAAAAACCGGTATGACACAGGCAAGTTGAGATCTGAAAGCTCTGTGAGTCTGTGGGCCCTTCTGAAAACACTACTTATTCTAAGTGAGAGGAAAACCCGGCCAAACTCACGTCGATCCCCCGAACTTGCCCCGCAGCACCTCAGGGAAGCAGAACCCTCCATTTCCCGCTGCGTGGGGCGGCTGAGAGGAACCGGGACCCGGCGGACGGCTGATGGCGGGGCCTTCTCCCAACTGGTCCGGCAGCGCGGTGCCACCGGCAGCGGCCCCCCAGAGCTCGGGCACCCACCCTCGGCCGAGCCGCAGCCCGCCCGTCCCGTCCCGTCCCCGTCGGGAGAGCGGAGTACTCAAGCGCCCGCTGAGGGACCTCAGCCGAGCTCCGCGCTGCTTCACACCTAAGGCACTCCTAGGCGGAGTTACAAATTCCAATTTTAATCAACTTATTACTACAGGAATGCGCATCCACTTCTTCCCTCTGGGGATCCTACTCGAGAGGGGCGCCGGGGGCTCTGCCCAGCGCGGCTGTGGAGAGCCGGGGCGCGGGCACCCTCAGCGGCTCGGCCTCCCCTCAGCGCCCCGTTCCCCTCACGGCGTGAGGAGCAGGGAAGGCGGGACCGAGGGGGCCGCGCTGTCAGGGGGAAACTTTCCAGCGACACGCTGTCCCCAGGTTGGATCGGAGATCCTCCGCAGAAAACCCGAAGCTCCCCACAGCCCTGGTGAAGGATTCTGCGAACCGCTCCCCGCCGAAGACCCCCCGCCCGGCGGAGCGCAGAGGAGGGACAAAATGGCGCCGCGATTCAAACGCTGCGCGCTGCGTGCCGGCGGGGGGGCGGCGGGGGGGCGGTGTCCCGGCGGGGTTCACTGCGCCTGCGCCCGGAGTTGCAAGATGGCGGACAGTGCGGAACTAAAGGTAAAGCGCAGCTTCAATTCCCTTCGCGATGCCCCTCGCTGCCGCGCTCGGGGCCGCTGGGGCTGTGCTCCCCCCGGCGCCGGGGGCGAGCCGAGCCGCTGCCGGTGCGCCGCGGCGCCCTGCGGCGCTGTCTCGCCGGGGTGGCTGCGGCGGCTGCGGCGGCGCCCCGCCGGCAGCGGGGGCTGAGGGACGGAGCGGGGCGGGGAGCGGAGCTGTCCTCCCCTCGCTTCTTGCCCGACCGCTCTCCACCGGGCAGCCCCCTCCCGCCGGGCCGGGGAGCGGCGGGGAAGGCTCCCCTCAGCGCCGGCGGAGAGGGCCGTTGGGCTCGGGCCGGGCCGTCGTAGGGGTGAGGGCGGCGTCAACGACGACGGCGGCGGCCGGGGGAGCCCCCGGGAGTTGCCGGCGTTGGGCAGCGCAGTTCGGCCGCCCGCGGAACGGGGGACGGTTCTCCGGGCTCCCCGCAAAGTTTCCAGGGGACTCCCGGCAGCGGCGCCGGGCGGGGAGGGAGCCCTGAGGAACGGCTCTGCCCGCCGTTGACAGGCGGCCGGCTCCGAACGAGCGCCCTCCCCGCCCGGCGCAGGGGAGGGGGGGCGGACACCGCCGGGGGAGCCCCGCTTGCCTCGCCCCGCTTCCTCCCCCCCCCCTCCCGGTAAATAAATCACGTCACAAACAGATGTTGCGGAGTTAGGAGATGTTAAGCTTGCGGCCGTCCCTGTCGTCCTGCGAAACGCACCGAAACCTGGTGCTCTGAAGCCCCCTCGGGCGGGGGGTGTCCCGGGGGGCGGCCGAGGTGGGACCCTGCCCGGGCTGGAGGAGAGGGAGCGACTCCGCGTACCGCCTGCCATCGGTTGTTTGGAGGAGGAGGAGGAGTGGTGGAATAGAGGGGTGGCGGGGTGTCTGTGCTGTGTGCCCCAAAAAAAAAAAAAAAAAAAAAAAAAAATCCGACAAAAAAGACCCCCCAAAATCTTTCCAGTCACTCTGACAAGGTGTGTAGGTGTGCGAACTCTGCCTCATGCAGCCGGCAGCGTGTTTAAAAGTTTCTGAATTTCGTCGCAGTTGTCATAGGGTCGTTATTCTTCAGGACGGCTTCTCTCTCTTGTGAACTTTACAGTTAATACAGTGAAAGACACAAATCAGAAGTATATTAAATGCATAACATAAACTACGGAGTATTTAAAGTATGTCTAGGAAAATATTTTGTTTTTCCCTAGAGTTTTGGTAGGTCTCAGGTTTCTGTGTATCAGGGTTTCTTGTGCTTTCATTTTCAGATGCTTAAAGACCTGTCAGGGTGTAAAGAAGTATAAAATCTTGTGTGTGTGTTCCAACTTAGTTTTTGGGGTCTGCCTGGTCAGGACAAATAGATCCTCCATTAAATCCTCTGCTGCTCTTTGGCTTTTTGGCTATCTTGCAGAGTATATTGTTTGAGCTGAGTTGCCCCCAAGCTGCCTTCTTTTTTTTTTTTTTTTTTTTTTCCAAATTGTGCTTCCCACATGATGAGATAAAGGGTCAAGATGTGATTCCAGTGTTAAACTTTTGTTAATCTTAGCGTGGCAAATGGAGTGGTGTGTTTGTGTGTTTTGGTAGCCGACTCCTTTAAGAGTTTTTGGTGCACAGTAGCTGGCTTGAGTTTGTGTGATGCCTTTATAAACAAGACTGACTCAAACGGGGTGAAAATAGGCAAGAGCATAGGGAATAAAGTTTGTTGGTTTTTTTTTTTTTCCTCCGATGTATGTTAAGATGGTGGGATGGTGGTCAAGGACAGTGCTGAAATGCATGATTTTACTATGAAAAAATCGGCAGTTTATTGATCTTAGGAGCTTTGAAACCTGAACCCTCTTGTCCATCGCAGAGCCTCCGGGCTCCGGGTACGTATACATGTGTTGGAGTGCGGTTGGTCTGCAGAAGCGTAGCGTAGAGGCCTCTCCTTTCCTCTTTCTCTGCAGCTTTACAGGTGAAGCTTTTGTAGAAGTGTTTGTGCCTGCTTGTCATCCTGGGCTTCCTTATTGATCTCTTTCTGAAACCTGCTTCTTGAAAACCAGTAGAGAGAAATTATGATTTTTTTTTTTCTTTTTTTAAAGTACTGTTGCAACCTCAGGGATCTGAAGGGTAAATGTCAAACTGACTAGTTTATTTTCTATTTCACTTTGCTGCTGAGGATACGGTAGTAGTACTTGCAAGCTGGGACTGTAGGATCGTAGAACTGAGTTCTGTGAAAAGTTGTTCGTTTTTTTTTTTTTGTTTTTTTTTTTTTTGCAGCTATGGCAGCTTGGCAGTTTACATAAGAAAAAAATAGTTACTTTGAAGACTTTGATACATTTTTTTTTTTTTTTTTAGGCTGTACAAAGAAAAAGAGGTGTGTGGGTGTGGCCCCTCTGTCAGGAAGGAGAGGGAAAGACAAGTGGGCATAAAATTTCTGCTTAGAGTTGTAGCTGTCACATAATTGTTTTTTTAAAAGTCATGCAGCTCAGTTATTAGGTACTAGATGAGGTGAGTGCTCCTTGGAAAAATGTGGCTAATGGAAGGCCGTTCTATCATAGTTGGGTGCAGCGGGTATTTTTAAGCAGGAGCACACCCCCAGAAGATGTGCTTTTAAATTCTTTCTTTTTTTGAAAGTTGAAAGGAGACATAACTAAGGGAGGGTTTGTGATGAAGAATGAATGGTGAATTCCTCTCATTATTTTAATTTTCTTAGGTAAAATCTTATCATGTTTCTCCTCTGACTAATTAGCAAATGGCATTGATTTCAGAATTTGTGATCTTTAAAAACCAAAAGCAAATGTAATAGTTGCACAGTAACTCACTTGCCTTGCCAGATAAAGTTTGTCAGAAAAACTTAGTCAGGTTTCTAAAACTTTCTTGCTGTCCTGTGTAAAGAACTGTGGGGGTACACGTGGGTAATGCACATACATGTAAATTGAGGAATGTGATATGATGGGTGGTATTGCCAAATGCACAAAGGAAAATTAAAGATCTTACTTCCTCCAGAAAAACAGTGGTCATTCTTACTTGCTGTAATTTTTCACAGAGTTCTAAATCATGAAACAGTGCTTCCTGTAATGTATTTTCTTACCATGATCAAGAGTATTTCAGTCTCTTGCCCCATTTGAGAATGTTTGTCCTATTGGAAAAAAAAAATAATCAGATAAGATCAAACATACTTTGCAGAACTCAGACTTGTAATGTTACTGAGTTCTCTGGTACTCTCGAAGGTATGGAGGAATCGAACCAATATGTTTTCATTTCTGTTGATGAAACAAGGTAACTGAAAAGTCTGTTCTTCTGTGGATTACCTCCCTAACTCTATAGGCTGGGGCATATGTGAATTTTCCTGATCTTAATTACTATTCCTGTATAATTGCATACAGACTCTAATTTATCTCAAGGTAAAGCTCTTTCTAATTGGAAGGAGTATACTTGAGTGATTAAATCTTTCCTTCAATATTTCTTACATCTCTTTAAATTGGTTATTAGATTGTTGTGATCTTTGCCTTCTACTCAAGTCTTTTGGAAATCATTACACAGTTTGCAATAATCAATTCAATTATACATGGATCAAAGAATGAAAAAGAAAAGCTTATGTTCTAGTATTGTCATTCTTGATACTGTCCTAAGAAGCTGGTTTGGAAAGCACATGCTGGGAGGTTTTCTCCTTTGTTCTCTCTCCTTTTAAGAAAGTGCCTTTGGGGATTGAAGAGATCCCTGGTGTGTTTCTTGTTAGACACAATTTATACTTTAAAAAAAAAACCCCAAAACTGAGCCAAGAGTTTGAATGAAAATTCATAATAGCATTTCCACACAATGGTGATGAAAACAAACCATTTAAAAAAATATTCAGCTGGGAAATACCCCTCCCCTAAATACAGTGAAGTAGGTTTTTGAGGGGGAAAGGGTAGTAGCCCGGCTTCCAGGTGGTGGTGGTAATAGTGACAAATGGATTTCTGGTATGGAAATGCAGTTGTGTTAAATTGCATCGTCAATGCTAATAAGTGTAAGCTACCTATTTCAGTGTTCAATTAGAATTTTACTCTTCTGTGTTATGAGCTATTTTTGCTTAATCCTTTTATAAGTTGCTGGGGTTGTGTGTTTCTGTGATTAAAGTCAATATAATCCACTTTTCGTTGTTATCTGAGTCCACGGATTATGTTATTTTCATGCCTGTAATTTGGTGTATGTCAGTATAATTGTATTCTTAACTGTATTTTGGTCTAGGTATCTTTTTTGAGCTTTTGGTCTCCCGACACTGCAATTGCAGATATCAGTTGAATAAAATTGGCAGCTGTGTAGCACTGCTTAACTGTCAAAGCCCCAATCTACAATGCTTCTTTATTGCCTGTAAAAAACAGATTGCATGTTGTGTACATGTAAATATAGTGCCAGCACAGTTCTAGTGTAAGTCCCTCATGAATGTTAGGAGCCATCCTGGGAGTATCTGTAGGCCCATGCAAGTGAAATTCTTATTCATTGCCACTTGTAAGAAGGAAGGGCAGTATAAGAACCACTGGTTCACAGTAGTTATTTTTAATGGATTTACAGTTCATTTATCTTTTGGTTATAAAGGTATTTAGAAATTACAGTTAAAAGGCTTAGAAGCTAAGAAGCGGGTAGAAGATGCATCTTATCTAGCTTTATTCCTTGAGAAGAAAAGTGTTACCCTAGGGAGGGGAAGGGCTCAGGACTGCTTGGCCATTGATAAGAATGTTTATGGATCAGACACAGAAGACAAATATTTAAAAGCATCCCATGAAGCAGGGTGTAGACAGTTAAGATATCTTCAGATACTGAAGTTATTTGTAGGGATGTGGATGACTGGTATGGTTTATACTCTGACCTGCATTCATATAGAGCACAAAGATAAGTACAGACTTGTCACTAATGTGTTTGGCACGGTGGATTTTAGTTCCGGTAATCTGTTCTCGTAGAAGTCGACATCTGATCGTTTTTCTCTTTAGTGCCATTATAATGAAAAACAAAACAGAACTTCCAAACACTTGAGACTTGAGTGCTCCCTGTAATTGTTCTGAGATACCCCCAGCCCTCTCCGTTCCTCCGAGTGCCTAGCTGCGGCATTTCTCTGAAGCATCTCTTGTAATCCTTGTTGATTGTAGTAATGCTTATGAACGGGTTCGGAGCTGAACCCCAGGGTTAGTCAGCTGGTGGGCTCCATCAACGTGGGGTTCGTTGGTCTCTGCTGAAACTTTTGAATTTGAAGTAATAGTACCTTTCTTGCTGTGAATAAATGTTTTGAAAGGGTTACTTTGTGGGACCTTAGGATCACCCAGTGTCCCAGAGGATTCGTGGCTGGGAAATGGATTGGATCTCTTGCAGCTTTTCTCTTACATGGTGATATTGATGTTTGGCCCTTTGGCTCTACAAGCAAAGGATTCTACCTACAAACCTTAAGTTGTCTCAGAAATGTCTGTTTACTTTTGCTGCTGTGCTTCCACTTTAGAAGCTTTTGCTTTGATGAAGGATGTTACAGGTGCCCTTCTAATGGAAGACTCTGCTTTATCGCCCTCCCTAAAAAGTAGTAAAAGCCTTCTGAAAGCCACAATTTCAGTGAAGAATGCAAACATGGTTTTTATGTTAAAAACTTCTTGGTATATACCTTGTGTGTCTTTTGCAGTCCAGCTGCCTCAGCTTGTGCCATCCCCTGTACGTAGGAACTTCATCTCTGGTTAACACACAAATGTGCCTGCGAGAATCACAGAGAAATGTTTGTCCTGTTCTTAAGGGGGAGAAAAGGGGAAATGTATTGTTTGGTGACTGCTGTGACGCATGCTTGGGCAGCTGAATTTTGGAATCCTCTTGCTTAAGCTCAGGTATTGATTGTCTCATTGCTCTGTCGCTATTTCAGCTTTGTGTAGACCAATAAAAGCTAGGAGTGTTGGTTTGGGCTTTTTAAAATGAAGATGATTGGATTTTATGATGCAAAAATTGCATGTAGTACCTTCAGCGGTAGTCTGTTCATGAAAATAAATGCCTTTCGTAAAAGCAGACTCTTTTGCTAGTTAAAGGGAGGTGAGCAGAAGAAAGGAGCTCCAGTACCTTACAAAAGGGTTGTTATTTCTGTAATTTTACTCAACACTATCAAAGCCATTTTGAACAGCTAGTCACTGCCGTAAAATGTGGCTATTTCAAAGTAAATTAGAAGCTTTGGGGCTACAACAAAAAGTAGAAGATGTTAAACCTTTGAAAGTAAGAATATATGGAGTTGAGGATGGGGATGGGAGATGCTGGTTTATCTAGCCTTGTTCTGATCTTCCAAATTTTCAGTAGCAGTCAGATCCAAATTAAACCAGGTAATATTATATTATTATTCTCTGTGTGCTGCGGTACAGACCTTTCTGTTGTCATTTATTTTCTTACTGTTTTCCTGAGACTTCTCTGTCTGTTGTAGCTGTATTGATCCAGGAGCTTGTCATCAATTTGCTTAATCTTATTCTCCTATTGGGATTATGGATGGCTATAGATGTACTGCCATGTGTCTGCTGTTATATTCTGTCCCTTAGCATATACTGGAGGGATACCAGAGTGCTCTGTAAGCAAGCACTGCATTCCAAGACAGGGGAAGAGTAGGAATTAGCAGAAGGTGGGTATTGTGGGCCTTGTCTAGAATACTTGAAACAAAGACATGAAAAGCTAGTATACAATTAGACCAAAGGTCAACCTAAGCTTGACCTTTATGTCTATAGGAGATTATATACAAAAGATTTATGTAGGAAGTGGCATAATAATTAATGGAGAAGGAAAAGGAGCCTTTTAAAGCCATTGCTTGGTAAGGATAGAGTCGTAGGCTCTGCAGCAGAGCAAAGACTTTGTGGGTATGCTAAAGTTTATTCAGCATCGAGGACAGAAAAATAAGTGTTGTTCACTTTATGTGCATCACTGAAGATTGCTCTGTAGTGAACTTCCCTTGTTTTGTTTAGAAAATGGTAATGAGCTTTCTGGATACATGCTAATAAACATGTATGAGTTCTGCCTCCTCTCTGGTTCTGCCAGGACTAGCGTGGGCTGTAGGTAATGCTTCGGTTGCAAGTTTCCATCCCAGAAGTATGTCTAACAGCAGGAGAGAGTAAGAAAGGGAGAGTTTCAATCTCTACCTTGCTTTGGGGCTGACACACAGCCCACAACTTTTGCAGAATAGTAAGTTGTGAAGCATCCCCTCTGTAGATATTTTCTTGCCGATGACTTGCATGTTGCACTAAGAGTGCTTTTTCCCCAGTTTCCAGCCCAGAGACGATTTGTCGTGCTAAATTCTTCAAACCAAGAGTTCAGTAGGACTCTCCTATTAGCTTTTCTTGCTGTATTTTCAGTGTGACACCTAGTTGCTCCCTTGGTCCTGACCGTAGATTATTTGGTAATTTTGGTTGGAAGGGACCTTGGGAAATTTCCAGTCCAACCTCCTGCTCAAAGCAGGATTAGCTATGAGGTTAGTACAGGTCACTCAGGACTTTATCCAGTCTGGTCTTTAAAACCTCCAAGGATGGAGGCTGCTCAACATCTGTGGGTAGCATCTTCCACTGCTTAACTGTTCTTATGGTGAAAACAGTTTTGTGTTTTTTATATCCAGCCTGAACCTCTTATTTCAGCTTGTGCCTGTTGTCTCACATCCTTCTGCTGCGTACCTCTCTGAAGATCAGTATTGTGGCTTTAGCTTTCCATACTGTTCAGCTCTATTGAGCAGCTGTAGGATCTGTCATCTGCAACGTTTTCAGGGGTGTGGTTTGCAATAGGATGCCTTAGGTCCATCAGATTTCAGCCTTGGCCCTCTTGACCATGTTCTTGAGGCTCACAAAGGGGAGCAGATTGGCAGCTGACCCAAAAAGCAGAGTTTAGCAAAATAATTTATCCCTAGTTGCTTGTGGGATTAAAATTGGCTCTGTGTATCTCTGCAGAACAACTGGTAGTCCTGAGAGCCACTTCATTGGTCGAGTCTCATCTTAGTCCTTCTGCGTATTTGTGGTCTGATCAGTGTAGCAGACCATGCAAGGTTCCTCCATGGTTGTTTCATGTGTGACAGTGCTGTGTAAACAGGTAGCTTACTTTTGCTGTCCAGCCCTATGAAGAAATTTACTGTCCCTTAAAGTGGGACAGTCGGTTAAGAATCATTCAGAGCTGAAACTAACTTCTTACTCTCCTTCATTTACAGTCTTCTGCAAGATGTTCCTCCTGCCCTCTTTGTAGAGCAGAGTCTGGACTTAATAAGGCTGCTCTGTTCAGCTTTTCAATTGAAAACATGATTAGTTAGCATGCAAAATAGAATATAGGATGGAAATAGCAGTGAACATAGTTTTGCTTGGCAATTTAGTGTAGGTGCAGCCCACTTAGTTTTTAAAAAAGCAGATATAAGCATAGGCCAAATACAACAGGGATAATGTGTTTTGTTCAGGTAAAATCTGTAATCTGAGCTGCAGGAACGTGTCTTAAAAGTTGTGTGGATGAGAATGTTTTCTGATACATTCATTCCTCATATTGTTTCTTGAGACTCCCTTGACAAAATGATCTCACTTTTGTGCAGATGTATCTTGTTTCCCTGGTGCAAAATAAGAGTCTTTGAAACAGTCCAAGTATTTGTGTGGATTTTCAGCTTGTTGAAAAGTCTGTTAGAGACAGCTCTACTTGGGCTATCTATGGAGTTGTTAGTACACCTATAAATATATTGCAACAAAATGAAAAAATGTAGGAACTTCAGCAGTGGTACGGCGGTTCTTTTTCATAGGTTCCATGTTGATTTAGCAGTATCTCATCAGTGAATCTGCTGAGGCCACTTGATGGCAGGGCTTCAATTTTTTTTTTTAATCAAGAGTCAGAACTGTTGTCGGTTTGAGTTACCAGTATTTTAGATAATATTTTTCTAAAGGGTGTACACCCAGGTTTTTGTTCGGTTAATTTCCACTTTTACCTCTTTGGTGTTAAAATTTGACTCTTTCAGTTGAGAAGTAATATTTTTATTAGAGGCTCTTGACAATGTCGCTTGGGTTTCTGAGGAAATGGCTAAAAATAAACACGTGTTATAAACTGAATCTTAAGACTGTAAAAGTAGCTTTACTGGTTCAGACCTAGGGTCCATCTGTCCTGGTATTGTCTCCTACAGTTTCCAGAACTGAGTGCATAGGGAAAAGTGAAAACAGGACAAAATATGAGAAATAACTGTCACCTCCCTGCAATTTTCTCCTGGACTCCAGCTATTTTTCAGCTCAGTCCTCTGAACCCGATGGGGGCTAGCTGGACAAGCCATAATAAATCTATTTTCCAAGTGCCTGTCCAGGTTCCTCTTGAACCTATATAAACTTCTTTTGCTCACAGAATTTTGCTAGGGATTTCTGCTGTTGTGCTGCTTGCTACCCGAGGACCCTTCGCATTTTATGTTGAGCCTGGTTGCAGCCAACTTCATCCACTCCTCACTATATTGTGTAATGAAGTCTGGACAGCTGATCCCTGTCCACTCTCCTTGTGCTGTTCATGGTTTTATAGAGTGCTATCATATCTATCCCTAAATTCTCTGTTTTCCAGGTTCAAAAATCTTAGCTTTTGCCATTACTTAATTCGGAGAATCATGCTGGACTTCTGTCATCCTTCTGTGAAACTTTCAACTTCCAATCGATATATTTTTTAATTTTTTTTTTTAAAGGTGAGACCACCAAAACCACACACACTTTGAGATCTGGGTGGACTGGGGATCTATATAATGTATATAAAGATTTTTCATTTGCTCTCTGTTCCTTTTTTAATGATTTCTAACAATGATTTGTGTGTTTGACTGCTACTGAGCTGATGTTTTCTTATGTCTGTTTATCTTGGGCCCGGGAGGGTGCTCTAGTGTGGTAAAGGTCATCCCAGAGCCCATCACTTCATAGGTAAAGCTAGGGCTGTCTGCTCTGCTTTTCCCCACAGGCATTGCTTTACATTTATTTACATTGAATTGCTCTGTCACTGAGGTCTTTCAGTGATTCTTTAGTTTGCTTTTGTCCTTACAACCACATTATATCTCAAACTTTTCACCCCACTGATCACTTAATTTTTTAGGTTGTTAACGAATAGGTTAAGCTACATGTGCCAGCACAGGCCCTTGCAGAACTCCACGCATGACCTTCCTCTATTGTTTGGCCTTGGAACAACTCGGACACGTTGGTAATAGAAGAACTTTGAATAGCAAGCTAAGGATCTATAGCCTGCTTTTTTTTTTAAATATTACTAATACTGTAAGAATACCCAGTTTGTGTGTGCAACTGGATTTTCATAGTTTCCTTTGACCTGTACTATTCTGTTGTTTTTAAACATATGTAGAACTCTGAGGTGGTGCCAAGCTATTTTAAGGGGAAGCAGAGATGTGTTGAAACTTGTTTCTGATGTTCAGTTAACTAGAAAAGTTTTTATAAATGTGCCTTTGTTTTTCAGAGTACATTCACATATCTTAGTGAAAAGCTTGAGCTAAATATTAGTTGATTAACCGCTTTGACTCCTTCGTTCCTTGGGTCTGTGCATGACTGATGTCTTGATGCCTCAATTTTTTGTTTTCCCCCAATAGTGGGCTGTCCTTTGCTTTTGACATAGAGGCTGAGCAAGGCTGTGAAGTGATATGATGCTTACAACATCCTTACCTGGAAGTAGAAGCTGTATGTTATCTAGTGAGTGTACCAGGAGGCAAAAGGGTAAAGACACTTCATACTGAAATGCTGGGCTGAAACCCAGAAACTGCTTCATTTTGTCATGAGATCCTAAATAAGCTTTTTTTTTTTCCTTCTCCCCCTGTGCCTTTGGCCCATATACGTTAAAAGGGAGGCAGAGGATAAATTCATGAACATGTGAGAGTCATTCAACTGACATTAATGAGCTGCAAAAGGCTTGTATATATGTAAATTCCTGTTCAGAGTGGGATTTGGATGAGTGCGGTTAATGAGGTGGGGCAATAGTTTGGTCTGTAAAGATGAAAAGGAGCAGTGACTGCAGCAGCATCCTCCCTCTGTCCGGTGAGTGGGGTGGGAGTTCAGGGGGAGGCAGCTTACCGCAGGGTAAGAAAAGTAAGGGAGTGTTTGTATCTGCAGTCAGTACTGCAGAAACACTGCACATTTTCTGTTTTCACTTGGTCAGGATTTTCATGGAAGTTTTGACTTTGCTATCAAAGTTTTCTTAGGCAGCTCTTTCAGTTCTGGTTGTTCTTGTGGCTGAAGCCAAGTTAAATGCAGTATCATTTTTGGAGTTTACTTGCAATAGTTTTCATGTATTTTAAATCATAGGTGTGGCTGAAACTTGGCTTATAAAAACCTTCATTCCATCAAGCAGTTTGTTTCCATGCAGGGCAGGGGTTATTGTGTGAATGAATAGATTAATTGAATTCAGTCTTACTTTGATTATAAGAAAAATACAGTGCTCGAAGGATGAGGTGGCAGGGAGGGGGGACAGTGTGTCAGATTGATGGCACTGGGAAATGAAATACCTCTCCTCCCCCTGAGCAAGCGTCCTTAGTATCTCTCCTTAACACACACCAGTGTGACTGGGAAAGAAATGTTTCTATAGGCCTTCTCTGTGCTATATGTGGGCCAGGAAAATATTGCATAAAGAATGTAGTCTTAGCTTTCTAATGCACTCTTGAATGTTTTGTCCTGGGATTAATCATTGCAAGTTAATGGGTTCTTAAGCACTGCATGCTTGTCTTTGAGCCTATAGGTAACATGATGCAGCTAAAAAGTAAAACTACAGTTTTCTGGTGCAGATCATGCTGGAAGGTGTAAGGACAGAGTAGCCAAAATTCTGAGGGGTGAAGTAGGATTTTTGGGGTTAGGATCAGCTTTGTCAGGAGTCTAGGCCTTGACTAAGATGCATCTTCTCAGTCTGTCTCTGGCCGCATGTTGTCATTTGAAACTGTTTTCTTTATCCTCTTTTGAATGCTGAAGAAAAGCAGGAAGGTCTGCTTCCTCTCCTATTATTCCATCATCTTTTTGCATTTTTACATAGTGGGAAGAAACCAGTTGTTGTGGGTGATATGAAAAACTGAGCTTCCTGCTTTCCCTTTCTTTGTCCCCATGCCTCTTTTAGATGTCTTCCCCAGGATACACATTCAGGGTTTGGCACCGCTGCTGCCCCATTGCTCTGTTTCCAAGCTGCGCTGCTACTTGGAATGAAATCAGTGTGATTCTTGACAGTCTTACTGATGCTTTAGTGTCGTGAGTAGCAGCCAAAGAAGTCATCCATGTCTCATTAACTTGACTGACCCAGGATCCTGAATCCGTCTCGGTGGGAACTAGGTTGAGTACTGACATAGTAGGATTTTTGAAATGGGAGATGAGCTTCTGACTGCCAGTATTTTCACTTGGGTTTGGACAAGTGACACACGAGAGTGTTTTCTTTAACCAGCTACTGATTTCTCCTCAATAATAATAATTTTATTTTTGCACTTCAAAATTGATCTGTCTTAATATGTGATGTAAATACTAATTTTATGTCATGTTGTTGCATGTAATGCATAATTACATTTTTTTTAATGCATCTGTACAGTTAGGAATAAATTAGCCTTTCATGTCCATTTAGCTGTTCTATAAATAGTCAGACTTATAATTTGTGTTTCCTATTGTGCTGTGACAGACAATAGCTCTTCAGAGTTTGAAAAACTGACTTTTCTTGAATTTCTGGGTGGCCACATGTGGTTCACGCATAATTTCTTGCTAACACTTGCTGTTATGTGGCTACTCTCTATTCTGGATAACTTGTTGAGAGAGAAAATGAGCTAGGATAGATAAGAGTGATTTTACTAGGTGGTATTCTGATCTGGTTGCATAGTGCTGTGTGTTCCTAGGGTAGTCATATTCTAGCGATGAACCATTCCCAGATTGATGCTCTCCTGTCCACCTCTGCCCACGTTTCCAAGCTTTACAGTGTATATTATATAATTTTTTGCCATTTTGGAATGTAGGACCAGATATGTCATACATCTTGTTTGTAGTTCTTGATTCCCTTCTTTGGCTTCTCCTTCAGTTTTGAAAAATACTCTTATCCACAGAATCTGAGGTTAGAAGGGACCTCCCAAGGTTGTCTAGCCTACTAGTTCCCTGCAAATCTGCTTATTTGGCCGTAGTTGCATTAAGAACTGTCTGCAGTGATGCCCAAGTTCCTCTCCTGAACCATCAGCTACGTAATGAGAAAAACACATGAGAAATCTAGTTTTTGCTCCACTTTTATCTACTTTGTGTTTGGTAACTTTGAATTTTGTGTGCAGTTCTCTTAACTTGATGAAAGTGGTCATGGACTAGAAGAGTCACGTAAACATGTGAATGCTATTTCTTGGTCTTGCTTTTAGGCTGATGCCTAAAAACCTGGACCTGTTGGTTTACAGGCAGATGCTTCTATAAGATATAAAGGGGTAATAATTCTTCTTAGACCAACTGATATGCTTGAAAAATATTTCAGATGTGCAAGTTCTTTCTCTCAATATAATAAAAAGTATTACTTTCCATCAGCCATTGCCTCTCTTACATCCTTTTGTTTATGGCCACTGCACTATTGATGGATAAAATATGGGAAGCAGAGAAGTGGCTCCCAGATAGATGGTGGTTTAAGCAAAACAAGAAAATATTCAATAGCTAAGGAACAGAGAAAGTAGTTCTGTTTTGGTCTCCAGCAAACATCTAAGACAAGATTTTTCTGGGAAGCACTAGGGCTAAGCAAGCAGAGTGAAAAGAACTTGAGTCATCTGTTTCAGCAGTAAGTAGAGGAAAGGCAAGAGAATAGGTGGCTCCTTCTGAAAGAGGAGGAAAACTTGAGCAGAGATGCTTGTCTTGCCTGTGCTCTATGAAGACTTAGAAAAAATGCAGTAAAGGAAGGATTATGAAGAGCTTCACTAGAAATGCTTGAAATCAATACCTCATCAAAGTAGAGGCCAATTTACAGTAATCTGTGCCATGACAATGTTGATGTATGAAACTTGGGGCTTCCCTCGGTTTCATGCTGTGTTAGGCAATCTCTGCAGACCTGGTGAGAAGATACTTGATTTGTGTGGTGCATCTTACCTAGTACTCTGAGGAACTGTAATGTAAAAGGAAATTTTCTTAGTATTGCTCAAGCTTTTAATTGATCTTGATGACTTACTGCTATATGACTACTTAAAAAGAAGCATGTAGTATGGCTTCCTTATGTAATTTCTATACATGAAGTTGAAGACCTTATGAAATAAAGTATGTGCAGAATGACTAGCTTTTATTTATTTTTTTTTGAGACTATACAGATGCCACTATGATTGTTTGATGGAATATTTTTTTCAGCTTATTGACACGGTGGGAACTTTTGGCTCTCGCTTATTTCTGCAATTACAATTAAGACTAATTGTTAGTAGCAATAAATTATTATTATTATTGGTAGACCAGTATTAGAAGGGAATAGGGTATTTGGCCAGTGTGTTTCATAGATATTTATTGTCAGCAGATTAATTTCATTTGTGTTCCATTTATTCCTTTGAAAAGGGAAAACTTTTCGTTATAAATTATTGAGTATTTCCCATACCTGATGTTTTATCTGATCTCTTAATTTTCCTGTTCTTCTCCCTTCCTTCTGCCTTTCTTTCCTCCCCAGTCTTTGTTCTAGATGTTATTAACTATTGTTGCAGTCTTTTGTAAGTTCCAGTGGTTATAGATAAAAGCACTATCAAGCATTCTGGTGCATCTTGTGAGACGGTGTATGAACAAAGGTACATGGTATCCAGTGACAAGGCTGATGGCAGCTGTGGCCCTGAATTTGGCTGTTTCTGTCCTTAGCTCTGTGGACAGATCCTGCTTGCATGATGGAGCTCAGCGCCTCAGAATCGCTCTTTTTAGGTATAATTCACAAAGCCTGGGAATACATTTTTCAGAACAGAACTTTGTGAGACAGGTTGCTTCAAAATCCAAAAGAAAATACTAATTTTATCATGTGCTATTTTGACTTTAATATTTTTTTTTATAGTGAGACTTGTGAACAAATAACTCCAGTCTTCTAGTTTTCCTCCTCTCAGGGTATTAACATAGCACTTGGTTACTTTTAAGGGAAATGAGATTCAATTATATACTGGCTTCAGCCTCCCGTTCAGTTCTTTGCAAGTCAGTATCCAAATTTAATATGATTGTTAATTAAAAGTTTCTGAAATTCCAGAATGATAGTCAATGATGATGTAGTCTGTCTCCTGTGCTGCATCCTAGACAATGGGACAAGTGAGGGGGGGGAAAAAGTTGATAGATTATCTAGAAGTGTTTTGGGTATATTTGACTGTATAATTTCATATCCTGGAGTGTTATCTCATTAGAAGCTAATTAAGTAGCAAAAGTTTGTTTATTTATAGTGGACAACTAACTCTTCAGCATTTGTTGGTAACTTACGACATGTGGAGAACAGGTCACTTTGTAGTTCTGTAATGTACAGAAAAAAAGGTGTTTTTTTAAAATCTTGGAGGAAAACTTGCATCTATTATGGTAATAATTTGTTTTAATCAAGTGATGCTTAAGTTGGCTAACACGCAGTGTCTGATGCAGTAGAGATTTAAATAACTGTTGCAAGCAAACGTCAACACTGAATGTAAGAATGTAGGTCTTGAAATTGTTGGATGTCTTGCTGTTAAGAGGTTCTGTAAGCTGCTCACGGAAGCTGCCTCTTTATCCATATTGCAATGTGAGTACATTCATTGAATTCCAGGTACATTCTTCTCCAGCTTTCCTTCAAAATTGACTTCCAAAAGCTACATGTGCTTCATGCAGGTATTTTAGATATTTAAAAAGTAACTAGAGCTTCATTCTCTAGTGTTCAGCTGAAAAATAATGACTAAAAGGATTCTCATCTAGTAGACACCCTGTCTGTAAATCCCAAACAAGTCAAATTGTTTATGTAACCATTGCTTTTGTGTTTTAATTGCATATTTTAAAATGTATCTGGATTCTTCTTTAAAATCACTGAGGGAGGGGGGATAAATGTGTGTTTGTGACTTCCTGTATGGGTTCCAGAAGCTTACAATTCTTGTTCCTAGTTTTTTTTCTTTTTTATACAAAGAGATGATCTTTCAGACTATTATTGAATGCTGTATAAGTTGTTATATTTTGATTATACTGATGTAGACCTTTTGTGCTATTTGTTAGAGAGATTATAATAGGACATATTGTGTTTAGCGAGCTCTTTGGACAGCTGTGTCTGCGGCTGGCTTGGGCTCTGCTGAAGCTTATTGCATAGGAATTAGCTTTTCTGTCAGCCAGTTGAAAGGCTTAGTTAAGGATAAGAACATTCTTAATAAAAAGTAAATTTGTCTGGCAATGACCCTCTCCCAAATAGCTGAAAATAATTGTCTTTGTTATTAGCCTTAGGTGTAAGCTGTTTGTCTTTAGAGAGGCACATTGTTTTGTATCCTGAGATTGTCTAAACTAGCATTTCTGCAATTACTTGTCATGAAAATCATGCTAGCGCATAAGTCTGTAAAAATAATTCCCACCTGCAAAGGTAAATACACCAGGGACAATTAAGTTTGAGTGTGGCTGAAAAAAACTTGAGTCTCCAAGAACAGAAATGAAGATTACTACTGTGTCAGCAACCTTATTTAATACCCAAAGTAATAATACAGTTCACCTAGTGAATAAAATCTCTTGAGAACGGTGAGACTTTTGTTACGGATTAAGATAAAATGTAACTTACTTTAAATCAAATACAATTTAGGCATGACTAAAGTCTTGGCAGACTTTCTCCAACAAACCTGGCTTTTACAGTTTGAACAAGTCACTGCCCCAGCTGCCCACCCCACTTCTCTGCTACGGCAGTGTTAATGTGCAGCCAGGGAGGCAGGGCAGGACACAATGTGGTTTGCAAGGCATTGTATAAAAAAAAAATGTTTAAAATCCCACAGATTTAAGTGTCCAAGCACTGAAGTGGCATTTTGGGGATGTGGGCACACAGTCTGTTCTGCTGAGTCTCTCTCTGAGGAAAAAACCTCTAGGAAAAGGGGTGCAGTGGAGTTCTAGGGGGGAAATCACCTACACTATCTCACCACGTTTCACTCATATGATAGCATAGTGAAATACCACAGGCATCTGCAAAAACATGAGACAACTTTTAACACGTGGGGATTATATTAGAAATTCCAAATTCTGCCTGCCTGTTGTTACTAGCAGCCAGTTCAGTGGGTCTAGAGCTGTGTTATTGTTTTATTTTGCAATATCCTTTTACTCTTCAGTCAATTTTGTTACTTTTATCACTGTGGGTTTTCTTGTCTCCAGTAAGCGGCAGACATCTCTAAGAAGTTGGTAGCATCACTGGTGCAGGATTAGATAGAGGCCTCTGAACTGTGGGCTGGAAGGAGAGCTTAGGTTTATTAGTGTTCAGGTATGGCACAGCAGTGCTCTGACCTTACTAAAACTTACTAAATTTGAGGGTAGTCAAGTTTTTCCAGCATGACAAATACAAGCAAGTGATGTTTGCCAAGAGCGGGTAAGGAAGATATTCCTTGTACTGTTTGATCTGTGGAATTAAGAGTTAAGTGGTTATGGTATACTTGGCAAGTTGTTAACGTGAACTGAATATGTGTAGGTGACCGTAGGAAATTGCAGGACCTCCTGTCCAGAAGCCCTTTAGGAGGAACTGCTACAGTTTTAAGATGATCTCTTCACTGCCAGAGATTCTTGGTGTTAGCAGGCGCTTGAATCTGAGCTTCATCATTTGGGTAGGTTCTTTTGAGCGTCATAATCTTTATAATAACAGATATGCAACCATATCATTTGCAAGGAAATATTTTGTTTGTGAGCAAGCTAAAGTAAATAATACCTGATGCCTGAAGCTTTATAGTGTACTTTCTCTGCTAGCGTGGGAAGAAATATGTTACCTGGTGAAAATCATGAATACAGTGTTTCACCTTAAGGAAGCCCATGTCTATGGAGATACCAACAGTAGGTCAGTCCAGGCTATTTTTGACACTTACAATATATGGACGTCATTTTGTTGATGCATTTTTAATGGGTCAAAATTTATTTTTACTGCCAGCTAGATGAATGCATAGATTTGGTGTTACAGTTGTGAAATATTCTTTATGAGCACTGATATACTGTGTAAATATGGGGTTTCTTTGATTAAGAAATATCTCCTTGTGCATATAACAAAAGGCACATAATATTGTACCTGCCATTGATTTGTACCTATTCTTTTAGTGCTGCCCTGCTTGCCAAGACATTGCACATACCGCACTAGGAAATAGCTGAGTTTTTCATTACAAAAACCAATAGCCTCCTTAAAGGTTGTAGTACGTTGCATATTTATGACTGTTCTTCTGTGCTTTTGCCTCCCCTCCATTTTGAATTACGGTGACTTCAACCTTTGAGTGTTTTGGTTGCATTAGACAAACGCAGGAAGTTACAGCCTGTCATCGAGGCGCTTGAGCTTCCATGAATTGGTCGTTTCACTCCCTCTTGCAGATTTGCGGTAGACTGATTTCAATTTTTATAGTTTAGCCTTGATAGCTTCCTTGTGTGAGTCTTGCAGATAGAATTTAGGACTAGGCAATGTGCCTTCATGAAAGATGGGAATATTTTTAACGTCATGATCTCCCATTTTCACAAATCTTCGATGTCTAAGAACCCAAGAGTTTAGTCTGTAACTGTAGAGAGCTCATGTAGCTCAGGTATAGCTTTCTTCTCCAGAAGATTTATATCAGGGTTTTAAGAGGCTGTTCATAGTGTGCAGGAACTCTCCTGTATTTTTACAGCTGGGTGTTGGAGGCATACTGAGATTAATTCAAAACCATTTTCATACTAATCTAATGCTTCCTGATTGCTTTTTTTTTTTTTTTTTTTTAGAAAAAAAGAACAATTTTGATTTGATTTTTTTTTTTTTTTTTTTCCCAACTGTCTTTTGGAAGTGCATTGTGGAATTCCTTGAATAGTGGTTTCCTTCTTTCATAAGGGGGAAACTTCCCATTTGCATTGTCCTTGAAAACAGCGTTAGAGATTTGCCAGTGTGAATGTGTCCACACTGTTAATGTGAGCCAGAGCCCATCCCTCTGGACTCGGGGGCCGAAGGCGTTGTGCAGGGTGTCAGTATGGAGGTTCCTTTGCTGAAGCTTTCAAAAGAGTACAGTGTATAGTCAGAAGGGTTTTCTTTCTTACACTTTGACTATGAAGTGACTTGTAGTGCTTGCCCTCTTCTGTAATAATGATCCTTAATTTCAGAGGCTGTTAGTAAACTATTGCTGATCACTATGTTTCTAATAACAGAAGAAATTTACTGTCGCTGTCTTAAGTTGCTGTTTATAAATGGATGACCTCCTGTACGGTATCCTTTTTGTAGTTTCTAGTTCTTTTACTACTTCTGTTTACCCATCTTCTGCCTAGTGTTTGAGGTGATTTTTTATTTTCTTTTTTTCCCCTTTAACTTTTGTGTTAATGGTTAGAGAATTGTGGAGGACCTGTTGTATAGCTTTAGGCACAAAATGCGGTGTGGTGCCTAGCCAAATGCTTCTTGTTGTGCTGGCAAATCTTTTGAATGTGTTTTGGAGCTTATTCACAGCTTCTAGTTATCATAAACATCCGGAAATCACTTGTTAAATTCTCCAGATAGATCCTGGGGCTGATTACTGGAGATGTAGAAATACCCTTTCTAGAAAGCATTCATCGAATTGTTGGGACTGTTAATGCTGCTGCTGATGGATGAGTAGGCTGCTTTGATGACAGTATCTTGTGGTGCTGGTGTTTGTGATAAATTTTCAGTATTTTCCATCATGCTTTCCTATGGATGTTGCTCTATTTATTTAAAAAAAAATAAGTCACTGACTGCTGCCTGGCTTTCACCTCTCAAGCAAGTCCCTCCCTTCAAAAAATGGGGAAAAAAAGATGAAGGCTTACTGTCTGTGGTGTTGGATCTCAGCAGATAACCTGTATCTGATCTCTTCTTGAGCAGCAGGACTTCCAGCTCATCTTCCTGCATTTCAAACCAGTGTTTTAGCCCCCATGTATTTTCCAGTCTAGAAGTGATGTTCTCTGCCTCAATTCACTTGTCTTTTTAGTTGTTCTTCTCTGAATCATGGTGTCAGTGAGACCAGTCACACAGGGTTATCAAAGGAATTTCTTATCTGGAGGCACTAATACTTAGATTTTATTTATTTTTAAACTTAATTCCCAACCTTCATAGATTAGTGAGACAGGATCCAGTTCTTGAAAGCAGTTTTCTTTGGTCTGACCTGTTAACCTGTGCTAACGGTTGGATTTCTCCAGTGTTGTGGTTTGGGCTGGAGAAGCTGCTTGGCCTGGACTTCTTTCCTTGATCGGTGGAATGACTGGGCTTGTGTGGAAACCCATTCTTTAAATATTTATCTCTGCTATTTTCTTTGCATAGAGAAATCAAAGTAAATGACTCTTAATGTTGGGTGATTTGGTAAAAGTTCAGGTTCCTGGTAAAGTATATTTACTCTGAATGCCTAAGCAGCATTCACAAAGTGAAATGGTCCTGTTGTGTGGCGTAGACATTTTTCTCCAACCAGACATGCTTGTTTATTGAGAGAACTTAGTGAGTCAGGAGCTACAAAACATGCATTGGCGTTGCAGCATGTATTAAGCAGCCTGATGCTTTTTATTTCATAGTTCTTTTGTGGCTGTTTTGGAGAAGACCCTTGTTCCTCCTCACCTCATAAGTGTCTACGTGCAAATTTTGATTTGGGGGACTTAAACAATTTTCGTATCTGTTAGCTTTTAAAAAAGTGTAGCAACCTTTACAAAAGAGCAAGCTGTAGGCAGAACATCCTTTCCTATTGATAGTCACAGGAGAGAAGTGGGTGGATGACGTAGGATGCCGCCCGTGGGTTGCTTTTGCATCCTTAAGCTATTTTCTTCCAAACCTTACTGGTTATCTGAAGTAGGCATGGAGCAGGAAATATCCTTGTTTCCAGATGAGTTGCTTGAGAGTGTTTCCTCAACATGCAGAAATAGGGGGATGCACCTGCTTGTGCGGCTGCAGCATGAACTGCATCAAATGGTTGAGTTCACACAATTTGGCTAGAGAAAAGTGGCATAGATTTGGAAACAAGCAACTAGGAGGCGGGAAAATAAACTGGCCTCTTTGCTTCCGTAGTCCTCCTGCCCGACACATGCAATTAGGTGACTTGTCTTAAGACAGTAAAATGGCCTGATGGCTTTGGGAAGGGTGGACTGTGGTTACAAGGCTTGGGTGAGGGGACGTGGGCTGAAGGGGGGGGTGTATCTAATGAGCTAGGCAATCCCCATGACTCATGCAGTTTTTGCGGAGGAACGTGTTTGTGTTGCGTTGTCGAGCAGGAAATGTCAGATGTGTGTTTATAGATTAGAGTTACCTTCTAAACTCTGTGGAGGTCTTTACAGTGAGTCAAAATAGAAATACTGTCTGTTAAACTGAGATAAGTTGAGTTTCTGTAAAGCTTGTTCTTATTCTTTTACACTTTGAACAATTCTTCTACCATCCTCACCCTCTCTTTGGATTTTAGATATTGCCTAGATACAACAGGTACCAAAATGCACATCAGCGGAACACCTAGTGTGCTCGATACTGGGATTTGTCGTATCTGAAATGGGCTTGCAGTCAGATTGCTGTGTTTCTCACACCAAAGTTAGGCAAGCAGCAAGTAGCTCAACCTTTTCTTTGCTAAATAGCATCAATTTCTTGTGCACTAGTGTGATGTTTGTAGGAATATGTATTTACCTGTACTTTAACACATAACTAAACACCTAGTTAGTTGTAACTGCAGTTTGCAAGCTACCCTTCAGTCTGGCCTTGGTAGCTGGGTATGTCTTTTTTTTTTTTTTTCTTGGTTGGTTGGCTTTGTTTGGTTTTTTTTGGTTTTTTTTTTTTTTTGTTATTTTGGAAAAAAAAAAAACAACAAACATTTTGACAATTTGGATAAACAGCCAGAGGTAGGAGCAGTTATTTGCATTGTGGATATTTGCTGTTGTTAGGAGATAGACTCGTGGGGGTGGGTTGTGTAGCTTGCTGCAGATGCAGCTGTACTGCTGTGAGTGATCTTACTACTCCGGGCAACAGGTAAAAAAGCAAGATTTCCTGAAGCAAAACGCTTTGTGTCTTTGCCCTTCAGCTCTGCTGGTGTAACTAAGTCAGCAAGGGGTTTGAATTGTGATGAGTTGAGATGTGATGGGGAAAAAAAATAATTATAAATTGCATTTTTATTGAGTATTTACTTTGTGTGTTTGACAGCACTTGGTTTGTTTCCCTGCTATAATTATCCTGCCTGTTCTAAGATTAGGGTACCAGTGTGCCATGGGCCAAGGGCTTGTAGCATGGATAGTGCTTGTATGGGCAGTGGCACTTCTGCTGGTAGAGCTGGGTTGTGTCCTCAAATAAAACACAACTGTGTTGGAGGAGGGGAGAGGAATTTTCACGTTCCGATTGCAGCGACGTGAGAGACTTTTGCCAGCACGGCTGTCTGTCGGGCTCTGCTTCCCTGTGCCTCTGACTGACACGATCCACTGGCAAAACCTGTGGATGTGTGTGTGTTGGGGGGTTGTTTTAAGGCATTGCCTCTCTTTATTTGTGGAAGAAAGGTTTATTGGTAAAGTATGAAACTGTAATAAAACCACAAACCTTTACAGCTGTTTTTTTCCATGACTGTATTTTTAATCGATGTATGTATTAGTGCCCTTAACGTTGCAAATAAAATTGTCTTTGTCCTCCTTTTTAAGGAACGTGCCAGGGTGGAGAAGACCTGGGAATTTTATTAGTTTTGGTTTGTGTGTGGCTATGTGACGGACCCTGCTTTCAGTATGCTTATTTTGAACTTTCCTATACCTTCAAAACATAGAAAATATGCAACATGTAGAAGGAGCTTCTCTGTTAGCTCAATTATTTTTTAATCCTCTGTTTTTTTGCAAGCTAGGTCTCTAAGTTTATTACAAAATGAGAACAGACTGAAGCTCTGATCTGGCTGTTCAGGAAGTGACTTTTAATGGTGGTGGTAGCAGGCATTAAACTCGTCAGCTGTAACTACTCATTCTGTTGAAGAAATGTTTGTAAAGCATTATAAATAGTGTTTTTCCATGTTGCAAATCTATTTGTTTCACTTTCTTTTCAGCTGTCAACACTTCAGTTTGTAACTGAAATGACTTATTCTTTTAAGACATCTCCGTTTCTTACAAAGTACCTTGTCTGTTCTCATTAGTAGCTCCATGACAGTCTCATAGTTGAAAGTGTGAAGTAGGTTCTCAGAGTATTCACAGAGAAATATGCCAGAAAGCTCCTGTTATATCTGAAGTGTTTGTGGTAGTCTGCAGCAAGGTTTATGGAAGATTTGCAGCAAGGTTATTCAGTTCTGTTGGTATGGTTCAACAGAGCAGAAATTTTGTGGCAAATTTAGTTAAATCTATCTGGGTGCATACCTCATTAAATACACGAATCATCTAATTTAAAGCTTTTAAATAACATGACCTATTTCAGTATAGGGAAACACCTCTTGTGGACACATGTGCATTGAAGATCTCTTGCAGGTGCTGGAGGTTTGAGGAATTGATAGGAGTTTCGGGCTGGTTTCACTAAAGCTAGGGATAGCATACTTTCTAATATTAGCACTTTAGGTTTAAGAATTAATGTGAAAATAACTTGATTAATGTGTGTATTTCACACAGTTAGAAGAACTAGAGAGGATGGGAGCATTGGTACTCTTTTAAAGATTCTTTGCAAATGAAAGTGCTAGTTTGGTTATTCAGCCTTCAGTCACTGGGAAATCGCAGAACCCTGATATGCTGAATTAGCGGTTTTAGTCCTGAATATGTACTTCAAGTATTATTTTGGTTTTGATCTTTTGGAATTGACTACAAAATATTCAGGGTGTTTAGTGGTTTCATACAGAAGATCCAAATACCCAGTTTTGACATTGTACTTTCTTGTGATTTATTGGGGAATCCAAAATTCTGCAGGAATATAATTTCAGCTGGTGTCAGAGGCCTCGTGATGGTGAACAAGCCCGTGTCAAGCACTGAAATAAGTTTTCAAATAGAAATTAGGCTTGTAAATTGACTTTCTGGCTCCTGCTTGACCAGTGGGGAAATACTTAGTGCACGCAGGCGATTGCTGGTTTCACTACTTTGTGTAGTGTTTTTCTCAGTTGCTGAAGAAGTGAAACAGTTTACAAGTCTTACCAGTTTGATTCATTAGACCATACTGGGAGACAGTAAGACCATGTAAATGAAGATTCTAATTAATAGATGGCAAAGCCCAGCTCTCCCATCCAAAACACAACGTGCAGCTGTGATGTGAGACGTAAGGAAAAAGAATTGGGAAAAGTTTCCTTTAACTCAGTAATAATCATATGGGATTGCACACAAATTGGATTATAATTTCTCTCTCTTCTAACATCAGTCATTTCTCTCCTTGTCTTTGAACCTGTATGGATTAGTTATCCTGCATGGTTTTGCAGGAGGGACTTGCAAGTGAACTAGCACTCCAGAGTTAAGGACTGGCACAGCTTTTAAATGCAAGTTCTGGAGACTTGGATATTGTCAATGTATGACTTTTTATCCATCTAGTTGGATGTAAAAAAAAAAAAAAATTGTTAACATTATAGATGCTGGCAGAACAGCGATTAGAAAATAATTGCATTTACAAGCATTTTTATGTACTGGCAACTTGTCCTTTCCTCATTTTTCCCCCCCCAGTATTGCTGTCCTGAATTGCGGATGGCAAATGGAAATCCCTTTAAAAATTTCTCATTACAGACTTTCTAAGTGGATATATCTGTCAGTGAACAAGTACTGTTTAGCATTATATTTCAGATAATCAGTGGGGGAAGAGCAGTGGTGGTGTGCCTTTAAAAACAGTATGCTTGATGGGATTAAGCCACATTGTAATGTTAGTGTTTAAGATGATGTAACTTGAATACTAATTTTTTGTTTTGTTTCTTTTAAGCAAATGGTTATGAGCCTTAGAGTTTCTGAACTGCAAGTACTTCTGGGTTACGCGGGGAGGAACAAGCACGGACGAAAACACGAACTTCTCACAAAAGCGCTGCATTTGTTAAAGGCTGGCTGCAGTCCTGCTGTACAAATGAAAATCAAAGAACTCTATAGGCGAAGGTTCCCTCAGAAAATCATGACACCTGCAGACTTATCTATCCCCAGCGTACACTCGAGCTCCATGCCAGCAGCTTTGTCTCCGTCTACCATTCCACAGCTCAGTTATGATGGCCACCCTGCCTCGTCACCATTGCTTCCCGTTTCACTTCTGGGACCTAAACATGAACTGGAACTCCCCCATCTCACATCTGCGCTTCACCCTGTCCATCCTGACATAAAACTTCAGAAATTACCTTTTTATGACTTGCTGGATGAGCTGATAAAACCTACCAGCCTAGGTAAGGTTGCAAATGTTGGAGTAATATTTTAAGTCCTTTTTTTTTTTTTAATAGTAAGGGATGAATGCAGCTGCTAATGCAGTAACTGGTTAAATATTGCATCACACCAGTGTTTAGAGAATCGCTATTTTTGGTAACTTTTGGAACAGATTGTTCTACATGGAGAGATGTCTTACGTAACACTCATTAGTTGCTTTAGCTGAGCCACTAAATATGGTTCAAAGATCCGTTATATTCAAGGGGTGAGTTTGACAAGAAACAAACTAAACCTTAGAAAAAGGAAAAAAACCTGCCTGCTTTCAGTAGTTCTCATAAACTATAGAGTCTAATTATTAAAAAAAAAAACAAACCCCAAAACAAACAAACAACCAAAAATACCCTGGAATCTTTATCAAGCCCACAAAATCTCATCTGTGCTGGGAAAGAATGCCAGGCTAGGTATTTGCTGTAATCCATTACAGCCTCGACATCTGAGTTTAGGAAGGCTTGAGGTTCTTTTGCAATTGTGGCTACTTTTCTTTAAACTGTTGTATTAAGGTATAAATCACTTGTGTAGCTGCTGAGAATAATCTGTTGCTTACAGAGCATTATATAACAACGTGTGATTTTTTGGCTTTGACTCCACATAGCACTTAACAGCATGGTTAACTTTTAATACTCTTAAATATTCCTTAAATACAGTAGTCCTGTGGATTTCTGGAGGGGCTGCTTGCACATTGGAACCTTCTGCTGTCTTGAAACCCTGCAAAAGATTCACTGTGAGGATAGCTGGTAGGAGGAGGAGGAGATTTGTGAGAGTAGATACGGGGAGATGGTGGGTGAGTGGAAAAAACTGTCCTTTGTGAACGAGATCCCTTATAAACAAAAACGAGCAGGTACTTTACGTTAACAGTCCAAACAGCTACAGGGATGTAAGAGGCCTGATAACGTGATGGTGGTCTGCAGACTTCTGAAGTATTTTGCACAGCTGTTTGCAGATTTTTTGTTTTAACTGTTACAACTGAGACATTGAGGGAAAAACAGATAGCTTTTGATAATCTCATCATCTGGTTCAGGTATTCTTTTAAGAGGTATACTGTATCTATTTAGCTTTAATCTAAAACCTAAGTGATTAATAAACATTCCAGGCAATGCTGGTGGTGCTGGATAATTAGGTAGTCAGTATGTGTCTCATCACTTTTACATTATAAATACTTAAAAATAATGGTATAATTTCTATAAAACATTCCAGTGCAGGAATTATGGTATGCATTTATTCCTAGATGTGGTACGAACACTTTGCTGTCAGCTCTATCTCTGACAAACTGGCCCCAAATGAAGAGATCATAATTCACGCTCTGTTATGTCTTATTGCTTGAGGAGTTTGTATACAATAGGATATTTTTCCCCTGTTTGTGGACTCTTGAGTGTCAGGGTAAGAAAATGGAAGTGGATGAAATTCCAACCAGATACCTTTTTAAGCAATCTCTGTCCTTTCAGTTAACTTCAGGGTATGTTTGAGGCTTTTGTTTTGCATGTGCATCCTGTGGTGTCTTTCTGTTTGTCTGAAGCAATAATATTAAAAAGCTTTTTTTCTTGTGCTTTTGCAGGAAGAGAGAGCTTTGGTGTCTGTGTGTATGAGAAATGGTTGTTTCCTTTTGTAGTGGAAAGTAATGTTGCTACAGACTGTAAAATTTCTAACTCTAAATGCCATGAAGGTATTTTAGAGTAATATATATATGTTAATGAAAAAACATATTGGATTAATAACCAGTGATATGCAGGTTTGTACGCTTTCAAAACAACTTGGAGCAATTGTGCATACAGTTTAGGAGTTTTAAATGCAAGTATAGAGCAGACTTTTAATAATTTTCTCCATTTATACAGTTACAGATACTCTAACTGAAGTCAGTCTTAAATGATTTGTTGAATATTTCCCCCAAATGATTTGGGCATCCTTCTCACTGCTGCAAACAATGTGGGTTTCCTCAAATGTCAAGTTTCTAGGTTGCCTGGGTTTGTTTTCAAATGGCAGATGCGTATTACAAACACTCAGAACTTCTCCTTGGCATTTGGCCAGTGTTTCAGCATCTCCTGCTTGCTTTTTCCCCTCAGGTTCCTCATGGAATAGGGATAAGAAACTTTTGAATTCACTCTGTTTCCCTCCACTGCAAGAACAAACTGGTGACCTGATGTGGAGTTTTGAATAATTATCTCCCTGCTTAAATTGGAACCTATTGGAATAGAAAAAAATGTGTGTGTGTGAGAGAGAGAGAATGAGTGTGAACTCCACTGATTTGAGGATCTTTAGATTCTTCTGAAATAATAGTCATTACGTAAAAGTTTGGCAAAGCACATCTTTGGATGTGATTTTCCCTGGTCTTTCCTAAGTCAAGGTGAAATTGTTTGGAAGGTTTGCTCTAGTAGTCTTCTGTCCCATCAAGATGTGATTATTAATTTGAAAAACAATAATTTGACAAAGCCTTGGGGAAGGGAGTTGCACAGCGAGGCACTTGAACATGCATTCTGTACCCAAATATTTTACGTAGGTGGGTAGTACACAAGCTAATGTGAATAACAGATAAGGAATTTAAATTTGCTAACTATTATTTTTAATGTCAAGAACAAAAGGAGGAAATGGATGTTACCTTCTTACACTTGCTTCCTTAAAACGTAGCTCTGAACTGTGATTAAAATCCCCACACTGACTGCTCACTGGGCTGCGTTCATGGCAAGGGGGAAACGCAGTGCTTTATCCATCCATACCCTTCTCACCCACCAACAGCTATTGAGGATCTTCACTTGAGCATGGCTGGCTGCAGCATGTGTGACAAGCTAAGGTTAGAAGGCTGTTGGCTAACTTTTTTTTCATTTTTTTTTTCCCCCCTGGCTTACAGCAGCCCATACAACTTGTAGCAGTGAGTAGGATGCGTGCAGAAGAGCAGACTTGCCCAGCTAGTCGAACTCGTAAACTCAGCCTGTGGTACCTCAACCTGCTCTTGTTTGAAGAACTGAAAATAGCAGCTAGGCCCCGCTGACGGCAGGACTCTTCTCCTGCTGTTACTCTGCTCAGATAGCAGAGTCTCTCGCTTCTGAGTGTTTCAAGTACGTGACTCCTGCGTAGCTTTGTCAGAGCTGTGTGGCTAATACTGACAGTCATGGTTATGCTGCCTGTGCTGTCGGGGGATGACAGCGCGTTCTTTACTCCCAAGACGACTGTCAGTGGGCTTGTTTATCTGAGATGGAGAGCAGTGGAGTTGTCGAATTTAATCCATATGTTATTAGTCATCCTCATTGCAAAATTGAGAAAACATCTATGTTGGATGTTTTTGCGTACAAGCCAACTAGGAATGCTCTGTATTCTGAAAAGGTGTGTTGGTGGATGAATCTGTATGCTGAGCTCTTGCAGTGCTAGTGAGAAGTCTGAGCACTCTGCCCCATGGTTAACTATGATTTGATGTGATTACATGACTGGTGTTCTTTGAGGAAAAGCTATCCAGTTTGGCCTTGATGGAATGTATGGAAGTTGACTTGTTATTGCGACTTCTCTGTTGTTTTTTGAATTCTCCTTTAAATAGGAGAACTTTGGTTGTTAGTTTCTTAAGTGAAGCTGCAGCTTTCACTTAATTTTTCCCTATTTTCAACCCTCAGTGTACAGACGCTGCTAATTGGTTGTTTTTTAAGCATAGGGCAAATTTTCTACAAGTAATGTCTAACACACAGATAAGATCTCTTTTGTGTGGTGAAATGTGTTTACTATGAGATGAGTAACGAGTACCAAAATTCTGCCAGATTATTATGGAAGGGACATTAGATAGTTAAACAACATCTTAAAAATACTTCTTACAGCCTATGCCATTCCTAATTGCTTTAGCTGTGTAGTTGTTCCAAAAAACATTTTAACTAGATTATGGGTCTTTACTTACCTGTAAGGGGAAATTAACCTTTTCTTTTCAATGTGAAGGATTAAAGAGACTGTGGACTATGGCTGCTCTTTTAAAAGCTGTCCAAATGGCATACGGATGATGACCCTACAATTTATTTGCTGCACTTCAGGTTTAAGTGATGTGGAACATGATGCTGAAACTCAGATCTGCCCTGTGGAAATCTACCTGTGGAAATTACCTACAGGTCTCACCCTCCTGGGAGGAGGAGACAAACATCAGCCTTTTTGGGGAGTCAGAGGATCGCTGACAGAAGGCATTGTATGCTGCCTGCCAGACTGCAGATACTTGTCCATCAGGTGAAGGGAGCTTCCAGTGGCTCTACTGAGGCTTGTCTTGATTTGCTTAGGTCTTAGTTTAATTTCTTAATTTGTGGACTCTAATAAGAGGGTTTCTCTGATAAGCAGAATTTCACCTCTGGTGCCTGCCCTCAAGAATTATGTTCTTACTAACCAGTGTTGATGCTTCTGACTTGCGTTTACCTTGAAATTTTCTTTTTGACTGTGATTGGTCATGGTTAGTTGGACGTGCTGTGTTCTTGAGGACAGATCTTGCAACTGATCTGACTAAAAACTTTAGGGTGACTGTAGTTCAAGGTACCGTTATTAAACAATTAAACAATTTGGTGCACTTAGAAATCGAGATTGGAAACTCTAAAAGTTTTGTTTGGCAAGTATTTCTCTCTTCATATATCAGCAAGCTGGTCTGTTTCTCTGCACAGTCAGTATCATGGTTTATATGAAAGCCATGCTTTACTGTCTTCTGTGTTTGTTATTTTTTTAAATGTACTTTGTGGGAGGAAGTTCAACAAAATACTGTATTCTCAACTCAGGCTTGAGCTTTGTGACTTCCGGCTCTACAGTTTTCAATTGTGCAAGAATAAGCTGAAATATTAGGTCTGTCTTGTTCATGTGCTGTAGCTCAACTAGAATTACAGTGCACTTAGGTTTCTTTTTTTGGCTTCAGCTTGTATTTGCATGTGGTATGCCTCAAGTTCATGTATAGAGAATCTTTCCATAGTCTAGAGTCTGTTTTTTTAAGTATGAAAGCTTCAACCAACTGGGTAGCTCTTGTGCTACAAGAAAAGGAGTATAATTTATTACTGTTCACTTCAGCTGATTGCTCAATCTACTCATGCGTAGAACTGAGATCACCCAAATTCCAGGACCTTACAGGATGTGGATGTTTTCAGACACTGCTGCTCTAATGTGAATGGATCTAGGAAGCAGCTCTTCTTCCCAAGATCAAATTCAGATATTTTCTTGATAATTGATAATTTGATAAGGAGTTGGGCTCAGTGATCCTTGTGGGTCCCTTCCAACTCAGGATGTTCTATGATTCTAATTAAAGCTTTTAGTAGAAGGAATTACGGCAAGCCACGTGATTGTCTCAAAGCATGTGAGTAATCCATTAATAATCAGCAAACCAATCTAAGCTTGGGGTGGTATCCCTTTTAAGTGTTTGGAGAGCTTGAGGCCTAGAAGTGGGGCTCACATACCATGAGACAGGAAGCTGTGCTATTGCAATATGTATTTTTTAAGATTTCCTCTTGCAACCAAGATGTTGAGATCACTTTGAAGTTGTTGGAAATGCTGTTGGGACTTGGAAGTCTTCAGTAACTTGGAATCTTTAATTCCCTTTGTGATGGCTTTTAGAAAAAGATGATACGGGTTATGTTAATCCTGGTAGAGAGCTTACTTAGGAACTCTCTTATCTAATTGTGAACTTTAAACCCAATTTTTTGCTTTTCCTGTCAGGCCTCTAAAACTTGCTGCTTTTTTGGTGAAGGTAAAAATGTGCTAGAAGTAGGATAGCCCATGTAGGGACGTGGCAGTGCTAGCTTTTTGGTACTGCTTATCTGAAGTGTTCAACTGCTGTCGGTGGTCTTAGAATAGAAGATAAAATTTTCAAGCCTGAATGGCAGCAGTTGAGTTGTGGGACGTATATTTAGGTGTCTAAAGAAATCCAGTGACTTGAGTATGGATGATCCAGTGATGTTCCTTCCCTCTGGTAGAATGATGGAACAGATGTGCACTGGGGATGTGTAGGTCCAGGACAGGCAGTGGTGAGACGAGAGCTGGGGTGGGTGGGCATTTACTCTGCAGGGGTGGGTTGGGAGGGCAGAGAGTTCTGGCACTGAAGGTTGGCATGAAATTATCCCTTAATACTTACTGTAGGTCTTCAGAAATCCTCATTGCTCAGAAATGCTCTAATACGTGACTGATAAAAAAAATAATCAAACATAAATATCTGTCCAATGGCACAGAGTTTCCAGCTGATCCATTCTGTTTATACAACGTATCATAGAGAGTTATAAAATACGTAATACTTATGAATTAATTGTAGCCCTTGGAGTATTTCCAAGCTATTTTCATATATAAATCTAGGCACTATTTCAAATAAGCTCCTTTTGTGTCTTTATACTCCCTGCCTTTCCCTCCCCCAGTGTAGCTCTGCCTATTCCTTCTCAGTATTAACTGCTAAAAGCTTAAGTTGAACAGAATCTAAAAATGATCTTAAGTGACAAATGCAGTGGTCTGACCAGAACCAGAGTTCAGTTTTTCATCTGGTTTAAGCTGAAGAACATGGCATTGTCACTGCACAGTAATGCAGTGTATTTGTGAGTGTAGTGCAGTTGTAACCCATGGAAGTGGGTTAAGAGCTCGTCACTGCTGTCAAGGAAAGAATGATTTGTATGTTTACTAAAATGCTTCCCTTCAAGTAGATTTGAAGTGTTTTGAAATGTTAAGGTTACACAACATCCATTGTGATAAGTGATTGAAATGAAGTGGCCAAGACGTCACAGCGAGCGAATGACAAAACAGAAACGGGGATCTGGGATGTCTCTTGGTGCTGGAGGTGGGCTCGGGGTGGCTGAGCTGCCGAAGTGTGGCACGCTGCGCTTCTGCACAGCCCTTGGCCCTGCTCGGACACCTCTGGCATTCAGCTGGTTGGTGCATTGGGTCCAGCTCTGGCCTGGTCGGGCATGGCTTTAGCCATTAGCAAGAGGCTCATCCTGTCTTCCAGGGGAGAGGGTGGCTCTCCAAGCTCTCCGAGGAGGGCTCTAGCTGGGACAGACCCGATATTGCACTACAAATTCATTTAACGGGTAGCAGGAAATTAAGGCTATGGTGGGTAGTCGTTTAAATGCTCCTGCTGCTTGATTCCAGAAGATGGCAGGAGCTTGGTGCTAAGAGATTGTGGTTAATAGAAAGGAAGTGTTTATGTATAAACATTTGCATTACCCAGGAACTTCATAAATTGTGGTGGTTTTAAAAGGGCTAATGATACGTCCTGGGATGTTGTAGATCGCCCATTACGGTGTATCCTCTCATCGTTTCTCTCCCAAGTAGCTGCTTAGTTTCTGCTTATATACAGAAGTTGCCATGTACTGTACGCAGGCATTTGATCTCACCTCCAAAAGCAGTTATATAAACGACACCCCTTCAGGACTGATGGAAGAGGTTTTGGAAAAACTACATTATGAGAAGCTATGTGTATGTAGTAGTGTGTTATGGATTTCTTGGCTTCTGCTGCAATTGAACATCATTCAAAACATGTCTGAATTTTACGTTTTTAACAGGGAAATGTTTTCTGTGCTTTAATCTAGATGCAATAATTTTGGTCTAGCTTGGAGGCAGTGTATTAAATTTTCAACACTGATATTTGAAAGAGGTTCGAACATAAATTGTTACAATGCCTTCTGTTGTTTAAAAGAAAAAGCAAAATGCCTGTGCTGCAACAAAATGAGGTATCTTACCTATCTGGGGAAGATAAGCAAGAATTATTTATGTGTTGGGCTGACAAATTCTACAATGTTTAGGTTTTTCTGGTTAATATGTTGAGAAATTTAACTGATCAAAATTATGTGCTGTATTAGGTTACTGAATAACCAGTTAGACTTCTCTTGTTTATCTTACAGCATGTAGCAAAAATTTGCTGTAGTCCTGATACTGTTACTTAGCATAACTATTTTTGCCTTCAGAAATAAACATGCAATTATTGGAAATCATTGGTAATGGGGCAATTCAATGATCCCTTTTCTCATGGCCTGAATTTAGGTAATTACTGCAGTGTAAAGTGCAAGTTTAATTTTAGTCCAAGTATCTTTCTGTATTGGAGAGTAATATATTCCCTTCACTAGTTAATAAGCTGCACTTGGTGATGATAGATGGAAAAGATTAACCTTAGTATATTGGCAGTAGGATGGTCAGCTGCAGTTGCATTAGGAAGCATCATCACCTCAACAACGCGATGACATAAGATTCATTAAAGATTTTAAGGTACGTGTTCTTGAATGGAAATTTAGAGACTGGCTTTTTCTCAAGGCAGCAAGAGGTATTTTACTGCAGAAAGATTGTGTGGCTATTTTTAGCTGTGGGTACTGGTGAGGTGGAACAGAATATTTTTAGAGCTGTAGAAAATGCAGCCACTCAAGCTGGGTTCTTTTTTTCACTCTAGTGCTGTAGGGTTTCTCCAAAATAAAGAATAAAATTGGTAGGAAATGTTTTTTATGTATCATTATTATTAATTACATAAGTAATATATTCATTGTCTGTACACACACACATGTATGTATACATTCATATAGAATTTTAAGTGTTTTGGTCCTGTGAATGATACTGTCATGTATTAAAGTAGTTTTTGCTCAATTTCTGAAAACTCATTACTCATCTGAAATTTTTAACAAAATATGCAACCAGCAAGGCATAATTGGGTCACTCTCACTTAATACATACCAATCCCATATGCTATTTGGATCATTACTTGAATGAGGTAAGCCTGAAATAATTCAGGAAACTGATAGTGAATTGGTAAAAAGAATAGCTTTGAAGAAGAAACTCTGCTCTGTAATGTTTCTGCAATGTTTTAGGCATTTTAGAGTGTGTTGTACTACTGTTGGGGACCTGCAGAGTCAATGGCCTGGAGCTTGTGCTGGTTCTTACTAAGGGTATGTATGTGTTTACAAGAAAATGTGGATTTTGTTCATTGCCTTTCCTGGTTTTAAGCTGAATGAATGAAGAAGTAGTAAATACTCCCCTCTGCCCGCTCCTCTTCAGCACCCCCTCAAAAATGGTGACATTCTGGTAAGATGAGAAGTGGATTTTTGTGTGCCTTGTCTGAAACGGTTCCTGTTGACACCCATTTAATTATATAAGTCTGCTTGGAAAGCTTTTTATTATACTTTCAAAACCTGCCCTTTCAGATTTCTGAATTATTCAGGAAATTTTTTAGCAGCAAGGTAAAGTGATGCTTGTGATTCATTGTATTTTTTTAAATTATTGTGCCTTTGTTCTTTATATGTGAATTTAAAAAAAAAAAATAGAAGTCCATTAGGCATTTGTGCATTGTACCTCCTTTTTGAGATTGCAAAGGAGACGTGGCCTATAAACCACTCTTGGCTAACCCTCCAAGCTCTGTACTGTTCAGAGAGTGCTAAAGAAAAGGTTATAAAATTTAATAATTTGTAGTTATGAAGAAAAAATGCTAACACCCCCCCCCCCCCCCCCCAAACCATTCCTGGCAACTTTCTTAAGAATGTTCATGTTAACGCTGTTGTCCTGGCTAGATTCCAGCTTTATTAGATTATAAATTCTATTTTAATCCACTCGGTTTTCAATTAGAGATCTATTTTTGCCTTGCTTTTGTTAAATAATAATAGTTGTTTGCAGGGCATGGTTGCATGTTTCTAGCCATCAAAATTATTTTCTTTTGTAAAACTATGTATTTTCATATTTCTGGTTTTAATCATACTCCAGAACTTTAAAAGTAAACAATGTGCTTGACTTGCCAGGATCTGTTTGGTGTTCCTGAACGCAGCAGATAGACCAGATGGATTAATAGAAATCTGTTAGCTTTTCTACTCTCTTAAATTCCAGATTTCCAATGGCTCTTCCTGAGAAATCTGAAGTCCTTAGGAATAGGGGAGTTTGCATAGTCACAGATCAGCTTGGAAGCTTAGTATTTAATAGTAAAGCTGCTAAATTAACTCCGTTTAATGTGTTTTGTTGAAATTTTCATGCATCATAGGATAAGTAGATCTAGAAATAATAGATATGGATATAAAAAGATTGTGCAAAAACATGGGAGAAGATTAGAGAAAACCACAGAGAAGAAAAACTTATTTCATCTCCCTTCTAGAGGGTGCTCTTGGTTTTGTTTGCTGCGTATCCTCCTTCGTCCTGGGCAAGCCCCAGACATGCAGCCAAGGTCCTCCTCCCCAGCCTGCCCCTTCCGTGTCCCCTGTGTCCCCTGTTCCCCCCAGACAAACCCCCTCAGCTTTGATTTGCAAGAGGAGGTGAGGCAGTAAACTAAATGGGCAGTTGGTTTTCAAGTATGGTAAACAGAGTCTTTATGAAGCAGTTGACTTTTCTGTGCCTTATTTAACTGAGCTGTGCTTGGAATAACTTGCTGTGATTTTGCGGCTGGAGGGTGTATTTTACTCTACCTTCCTTTCTGCTGCCCGGGCGCTGGGTGGGTGGGTGGGAGGTTGTCATGGTGTGTTGGTGTTACAGTGGCAATTGTGGGATCCTAACTGAAAGCTAGAACATGGAAGTAATGCTTTTAACCACCACAGTCCTTGCAAAACTTAACTGTGCTTTCAAATGTGATAGCCTAG